>NC_055972.1:3786685-3841685 GCF_018492685.1 Alosa sapidissima | reverse complement strand
GACGTAAACGTGCACTTCTACACTGCCTGGGGACGTAAACGTGCACTTCTACACTGCCTGGGGACGTAAACGTGCACTTCTACACTGCCTGGGGACCAAAGGTCAGACTCTTTTGATCAAGGTGAGACCATGGAGGATGCTGTTGTGTTAACCCTTTCAGCGCCTGATCAAGGTGAGACCATGGAGGATGCTGTTGTGTTAACCCTTTCAGCGCCTGATCAAGGTGAGACCATGGAGGATGCTGTTGTGTTAACCCTTTCAGCGCCTGATCAAGGTGAGACCATGGAGGATGCTGTTGTGTTAACCCTTTCAGCGCCTGATCAAGGTGAGACCATGGAGGATGCTGTAGTGTTAACCCTTTCAGCGCCTGATCAAGGTGAGACCATGGAGGATGCTGTTGTGTTAACCCTTTCAGCGCCTGATCAAGGTGAGACCATGGAGGATGCTGTAGTGTTAACCCTTTCAGCGCCTGATCAAGGTGAGACCATGGAGGATGCTGTTGTGTTAACCCTTTCAGCGCCTGATCAAGGTGAGACCATGGAGGATGCTGTTGTGTTAACCCTTTCAGCGCCTGATCAAGGTGAGACCATGGAGGATGCTGTTGTGTTAACCCTTTCAGCGCCTGATCAAGGTGAGACCATGGAGGATGCTGTTGTGTTAACCCTTTCAGCGCCTGATCAAGGTGAGACCATGGAGGATGCTGTAGTGTTAACCCTTTCAGCGCCTGATCAAGGTGAGACCATGGAGGATGCTGTTGTGTTAACCCTTTCAGCGCCTGATCAAGGTGAGACCATGGAGGATGCTGTTGTGTTAACCCTTTCAGCGCCTGATCAAGGTGAGACCATGGAGGATGCTGTTGTGTTAACCCTTTCAGCGCCTGATCAAGGTGAGACCATGGAGGATGCTGTAGTGTTAACCCTTTCAGCGCCTGATCAAGGTGAGACCATGGAGGATGCTGTTGTGTTAACCCTTTCAGCGCCTGATCAAGGTAATAATAATAATAATAATAAAGCTTTATTTGTATAGCACCTTTCATACACAGAATGCAGCTCAAAGTGCTTTACATTTGAAGCATGTAACACAATAGTAGTCAGTCAGTCATTATCAATCACTTTTCTTTGCTGTTTATGATATGCTCAGCAACATATCAAAAATATAGAAAATGACGTCATAAGACTGGCAGCCTTAACCCTCTTATCCCCCACAAGCACGCCATATGGCAACTGTGGCAAGGAAAAACTCCCATATTCCAGGAAGAAACCTTGAGCAGAACCTGACTTAATAGGGGGAGCCCATCTGCTTCTGGCTGGCTGCGCCCTCCAATAGTAGCAGATGTAGAATAATCTGAAAATGTAGTCTACAGGATAAGATGAGTTAACTAAAAGCTTTCCTGTACAGGTATGTTTTCAGATCTTTTTTAAAAATATTTACTGAACTCGCCTGCTTGATGTACAGAGGCAGGGTGTTCCATAGTTTGGGGGCATAATGGATAAACGCAGCTTCTCCACTTTGTTTGTGGAGCACTTTGGGTACGATTAAAAGATTAGAATTGGATGATCTAAGTTTCCTTTGTGGTTGATAAGATATTAAAAGCTCAGAGATATATGAAGGTGCTATGCCATTCAGAGCTTTGTAAGTAATTAACATAACCTTAAAATCAATTCTATAGGAAATAGGGAGCCAGTGCAGTTCAGCCAACACAGGGGTGATGTGTTCTCTCTTCTTAGTCTTAGTTAAAAGTCTAGCCGCAGAGTTCTGTATGAGTGCCAATTTCTTTAGATGTTTTTTGGGAAGACCAGTGAAAAGTGCATTGCAGTAGTCTAACCTGCTAGTGATAAAGGCGTGAATTAGTTTTTCTGCATCTTGTTGAGTTAAAAAGGGCCGCACTTTGGCAATGTTTCTCAAGTGGAAATAGGCTGTCTGAGTAACTTTACTGATATGGGGCTTAAAACTTAACTCTGCATCTAAGATGACACCGAGGCTTGTTACTTTTGGTTTGACCTGGTGTGCCAAGTTCCCCAGATTACTAAGAATAATATCTCGCTTTAGTTTTGGTCCAACCAGAAGTACCTCTGTTTTGTCATCATTTAGTTTCAAAAAGTTTTTGCTCATCCACTGATTAATGGAGGTTAGGCATGCAGTGAGGGAGCAAAGGCCATCTGGGTTAGTTGGCTCAACAGAAAGATACAATTGGGTATCATCTGCGTAGCTGTGGAAGTTTACATTATGTTGACTTATGACGTTTCCCAATGGAAGCATATATAGAGAAAATAGCAGGGGACCAAGGCAGCTCCCCTGGGCCACACCAAAAGGCAAGTCATGTTTTTCAGATACATGATCTCCTAGACTGATATAAAAATCTCTGCCAGTAATGTAGGTTTGAAACCAGTTTAGAGCATTATCAGAGAGACCCACCCACTTCGCAAGGCGGTGAATTAGGATGCTATGATCAATGGTGTCAAATGCCGCACTCAAATCCAGAAGAATAAGGATTGAGACTTTGTTTGAGTCGGTAGCTAGTCTGAGATCATTGACTATTTTTACTAGAGCCGTTTCTGTGCTGTGATTTGATCTAAAACCTGATTGGAATTTTTCAAGGATACTGTTTTCGTTGAGGAAGGTATTTAACTGATTACAAACAACTTTTTCAAGTACTTTGCTCAAAAACGATAGATTTGATATAGGCCTGTAGTTGCTCAGATTGGTATGGTCAAGATTTGACTTTTTAAGTAAAGGTTTCACAACAGCGGTTTTAAAAGCAGTTGGAAATATACCTGTTTCTAATGAGGTATTTATTACCTTGAGAAAAAAGGGAGCTAAGCCATCATATACTTTTTTGAGGAATGTAGTAGGGATTGGATCTAAAACACATGTTGAGGAGCCGGTTTGAGTTATAATTTTACCAAGCTCAGATTGAGTAATAGTGCTAAAGGACCTTAATTTTGGGGGGCTGTTTTTGGGTGTACTATCAAACATATTACTTGTGTTACCAATAGCCTCCCTTATAGAAATGACTTTGATTTTGAAGAAGTCTGCAAATTCTTCGCATCTTAGAGAGGATGCCTGACTGAGTGTATCAAAAGGTGTTTGATGCAATAGCCTATCAATGGTAGAGAACAACACCCTAGAGTTTCCACTGTTTTCAGCAATTACCTTAGAGAAGTGGTTCCTCCTCTCATTCCGAATAGCTCTATTATAATTTGCAATTTTTTCTTTTAGAATGGCACGGTGAACCTGTAACTTAGTTTTTCTCCATGTTCTCTCAGCTTTCCTACATGATCTTTTTAGATCATGGATATTTTCGTTCATCCAAGGTGTCAGTTTGCTACAGGGCCTTTTTTTAGTCTTTAAGGGTGCCACTCTGTCAAGCAGAGCGCCTAATTCACGATTGAGAGCCTCTACCATTTGATCAATGGGATGATGTAAAATATCTAAATTTATGGAGTCTATAAGAGCTATGAACTGCTGTT
Organism: Alosa sapidissima; assembly: GCF_018492685.1. Classification (NCBI taxonomy): domain Eukaryota; kingdom Metazoa; phylum Chordata; class Actinopteri; order Clupeiformes; family Clupeidae; genus Alosa; species Alosa sapidissima. The sequence continues at coordinate 3,838,215 of NC_055972.1, read as the reverse complement.
CTGCTCTAATGTCCAAGAGTCGCGATTTGATTGCAATTTCGGGATGAATTTTTGGAGTATGTAGTACAATATTAAAAGATACACAATGATGATCAGACATATTTATATCATTTACTGATAAGTCTGTGACTTCTATCCCTCTGGAAATGACTAGATCGAGGGTGTTGCCAAGGTTGTGGGTGGGTCCTGTAACATGCTGCTTTAGCTCTAAACTGTCCAACACATTAAGGAACTTACTGGCTTTAGCATCAGTTGTCTTATTGACATGAATATTGAAGTCGCCATTTACAATTATCCGATCATAGCTAGTGATGATGAGCGACATAAGTTCAGAAAACTGGTCGAGAAAGCCAGTCCATAGTTTAGGAGGGCGGTATAAGGTTAATAGAAGTACAGCTGGGTCAGCCTTCAGAGTGAGGGCAATATACTCAAAGGAAGCGAATTCGCCAAAGTTGACTCGTGTGCAACTATATTTGTTTGAGAGAATGGAGGCAATTCCACCACCTCGTTTGCCTTGTCTAATTGAGTGGAAGAAATTATAATTTGGGGGACAAGTCTCAACAAGAACAGCTTCGCTGTCTGAAGTCAGCCAGGTTTCAACAAGAAACAGAAAATCCAATTTTTTTTCACTAATAAAATCATTGATTGCAAAGGTTTTGGTAGTAAGTGCACCTATATTTAGTAAACCCATGTTAGCTGAAAATGCCTCTGGCTTTTGAGGAATATGCTGAGGTATGGAAAGAATATTTGTTAGGTTTCTAGTTTTAAATTTGTCTTTTCTTTTTACTATACGTTGGGTAGAAATCAACGTTGGAATAGAACTATAAGCATAAGTCATGCTATTGCATGACACAGCTTGATCTATGGTAGTAGTATTGTATGTTACCCTGCAGAAAACATTCTCAGACTCATCCACATGTATAATGCCATTCGAATCAATACCTGGGGGGCGTGAATCTGTAATATTTTCTACAGAATGTCAATGTCTCAGTGTGGACGCTATGTTGTCGGAGAGTAGCCTGGCTCCATGTTGGTTTGGGTGGAGACCATCACGCTTCAGCATACTGGGCCTCTCCCAGAACAAGCCCCAGTTGTTGACATAGGGGATGCTTAGGGAAGCGCAGTAGCGTTTGAGCCAGGTGTGGAGATCGAACAGTCTGGACCATCTCTCAGCACCTTTTCTGTAGGTAGGGAGAGGCCCAGAGATGACAAAGCGTTTTTCTGTGCCCATCAGAGTGGTGATGAGAGTTTTGTAGTTTTCCTGCAGTGCTACTGACTGCTTATCTCTGATGTCGTTCGTGCCCACGTGTACGATGATGTTGTTGACCTTGGTGTGGCGGGCCAGGATGCTTGGGAGTTTCTGCTGGATGTCAAGGACCTTGGCACCAGGGAAGCAGTAGACCTTGGAGGGACCGCTACATGATGGGGGAATGCAGAGGTCTCTAACCATGGAACTGCCAATGACCAGGGTGGAGGTTGATGAGGTCCGGGGAGGAGGGGGTCGGGGGGGCGCCGACTTTGAGGAGGGACCAGGATGGTTGTCTCGGGGCTGGAGGGGCTCCTCATCCTCGGTCAGAATGGCATAGCGATTTTCCAGTCGTATAGGTTGGGCTGGGCCTGGGTGCCGTCCGGACCGTCTGCCGTGCTTGTGATGCTTGCTTCTACGCCATGGCTCAGGCTGGTGTGGAGTGGAGCTGGCCAGCAGAGCAGGCTTGGTTCTCAGCAGAGGCCGGGGAGAGGCAACAGGGACAGAAGTTGCATTAGTGCATGGCATGGTTAAAGTATTGGAGGACAGAGTGAAATCAGGGCATCTGGCATTTGTGTGTGTAAGAGAGGTAACGTTACTTACGGAGAGAATGGTGTCAAGGAACTGTTCATCCTTCTCAATCTGATGGAGGGTCGCTATTCTGGCTTCGAGTTCCACTATCTTTTCGCTGAGAAGGACGCATGAGTCGCAGCCTGGTGCACAGCTGAGGGGAGGCATCGTGTCGCGGCGAGGGCTCGCTGGTGTCAACTGTTTTTTAAACGTTTGTTTGCTAGTTGACTAGCAACAGCGATATCGTGCAGTTCCTTGATTTAATTCTCCTGTTAGAGAAGCTGGTCAGTCTTTATGCAAAGCTGTTGGGGTTTCCTGTCTTCATTAATCATGATGTGTCAACTGTCAGACCAGACTGCCTCGCTTGTGAGCAAGCGACTTCAGTAGACGAGATTCGGCGTCCTCGATTACTCCAGCCCCGACCCCGGGAAGGGAAATCTTACTAGAAATCTTACCGGCAGGCGGGTGTGGAGCATGCGCGGTCATGCGCACATTACGTTTAGTACTATATTGGGTGAGACCATGGAGGATGCTGTTGTGTTAACCCTTTCAGCGCCTGATCAAGGTGAGACCATGGAGGATGCTGTTGTGTTAACCCTTTCAGCGCCTGATCAAGGTGAGACCATGGAGGATGCTGTTGTGTTAACCCTTTCAGCGCCTGATCAAGGTGAGACCATGGAGGATGCTGTTGTGTTAACCCTTTCAGCGCCTGATCAAGGTGAGACCATGGAGGATGCTGTTGTGTTAACCCTTTCAGCGCCTGATCAAGGTGAGACCATGGAGGATGCTGTTGTGTTAACCCTTTCAGCGCCTGATCAAGGTGAGACCATGGAGGATGCTGTAGTGTTAACCCTTTCAGTGCCTGATCAAGGTGAGACCATGGAGGATGCTGTAGTGTTAACCCTTTCAGCGCCTGATCAAGGTGAGACCATGGAGGATGCTGTAGTGTTAACCCTTTCAGCGCCAGTTTTTTTTTTTTCAGGCCTATGGAGCTGTACCCCTCAAAATCCACTTTTCTCAGGATATAATTATTTGTCTGGAAATTTGAATGTTGCATTCGAAAGAGGGGGTAAAAAAAATACACATTGCTGAGTATTATATTTTTTGAGTCACTCATTTGTTCTAAAAAGCCTTTCAAACGTGTCAATGACGTCATTCATTAGCAGAAAGCTAGTGTGTTGTGTGCAACAACGACCCAACCTGTAAGAAATCGAATAGACGTAAGTACTCGTTCATTTAACTTTTGACCTATAATCCATATTGCGCTTGCAGAAAGAATTAGTAAAACACACACAGCACATAGTATACACACAGTGAGGTGAAGCACACACTAATCCCGGCTCAGTGAGCTGCCTGCTACAGCGGCGCTCGGGGAGCAGTGAGGGGTTAGGTGCCTTGCTCAAGGGCACTTCAGCCGCGGCCCACTGGTCGGGGCTCGAACCGGCAACCCTCCGGTTACAAGTCCGAAGTGCTAACCAGTAGGCCACGGCTGCCCCGGATTGCAACAGATTGCAGGTACAATGGAGTTAATAGGGCTTTAATTTTTTTAGGGAGTTAATAACCCAGCTCTCCGTAAACGGGCTCTGGCCTGATCAAGGTGAGGAGGATGCTGCAGTCAAAGATAATGAATGCGTAGCAAGATGGGTCGTCCTAGTTCATGTCTATGAGGGCAAAGTGGAGTTCAGTCAGAGACAGGCTCTGGTTCAGTTCCCGCTTGCACAGGGGCGTGTCACTGACGTATGACTGACGTTTAAACGCCTCGGTTCCACGCCAGACAGAAGCCGGAGTACAAAACAAACTTGGTGTACACCTTCATTAATGTAGATGAACTTTCGAACTTTCGACTGGAGGGTCATACTGTCACGACATTCTCCTGAAATGGAGAGGAGGGTTTGGAGATCATGACACCGTGGCCGAAATGTGCATTCATTGCTCAGAAAAATAAGGCTTTGACAAATTCTGGGAAAATCTTGGATTCTGCCAATAAAACTCAATGTTAAAAAGGGAACCCGATCACTGCATAAATGGAGGATAGTGGCTCCCCTTGTGTGGGGCGTGTACTACTGCTACCCTATTTAGAGGGAGAGCAGATAGCTAAGAAACGTTCAGAAAAAGTCCTGTTGGCAAATTTGAGGAAAAGTCGGTAAAGGGGCTATTTCACACAATTTGAGGGTGCTGAATTCAAATATTTCGTTTACCAAGCTCAATTTTGAGTTTTAAGCTTGCTAATTAGCATAATTCACATACTTTTTGGTTTTGCCATCAGATATCATAGGAATTGCAAAAAATAAGGCATTAATATATTCTTTATGTATCAGATATGTTGTAGGACAGGACAGGAATTACCCAAATGACCCTCAAGTAGCAAATTAAAATAAACTAAAATTAAAATATAAATAATAATAATAGCTAAAATTCAGTATGACGTTTAGAAGCAAAATAGATTCCTTGATAATAAATTGATAGAATAGTAGGTGACTGCTCATTTTTCTATAGAAAGTACTTTGTCACTAACTATTATGAACAGTTGTCAGTCTTAACAGAGGATTTACACTGTATTTTTCTTTTACTGTAAAGGCGACTGTGCTTGCCTAGTAAAAACATCTCACTGGTGCTCTTTCCTATCATTCAAATTCCAGCCATGCAAAAAAATGGAAGAGTGTGCCGGTTTGAGGGTTGCTGAAGAGTGCTATGGAGATTGCATTATTTGCAAAACATTTAGACAAGATATCCTTTATAGTGCAACAAAAAGAAACATTCTCCAGTGCATCATTTACTGCATATGATGCTGAAAGGGAAGTGGACCTAGGACAAATCCTCAGCTATGAAGACAAATCCTCAGCTATGAACTGATTAATGTCCCTGTACTGTAGCTATTGCAGATAGCTATGGTTATTTGTGAAGTGGAAATAAGTCTATCCTCACTCAAGTGCTGTCTAGCAATGTGAAATGTCCAGTAGTGATCACTGCAAAAACTGCTCATTCAACACTGGTAATAGATGCTCAAGATCTAGTTATGTCTTTAGGACACCCATCTGACTGCAGCACATTTAAGAAGTATGCAGGAAGGTTTGTAAGAAACTTTTGTATTGTTATTTGGTATTTGTTATGTGGTAGCATGATGTTGACTATCAAAGAAATAGACCTAGGGCCTGTACTACGAAGCAGGGTTACTGGCTTATCTGGGCAATGCCCGTACGTGGACATTCATTCCATCGGTGATGCTGAACATCTGAGCAAGAATACTGTATGTCCGAAAATAAATCGGACATAGGCCTACAGTATGTCTAATAAATTAAAATCACCATTTTAACAAACGTATTGAATTGAATGTCATATTACTGTACCCTGCACATAAAGGCTACACATTTCCACAGCACCAGAATCCGACCGAATGCCTCCCTCAACCCCTTCCATAATCAGCTTTCCACTATTATTTGCGATGGCCAACTCCTCTGCTACTGTAAAACACTCTGGTGCCTTTCCTCCTACAGTAGTGTTCAAAGACACCTGTTTCTTGTTAGCTGTAAAACAGAGGCCAAGTGAAGGCTATAAACTAGGCCTACATGTTTTCATAATTAAGAAATATTAATGCAAGCTATAACTATATAAACCTACTATTCTGAATAATGTTTTTGTATTTCATTTTCACCTGCTGCCATGTGCGTTTGGCAATGGTGTTGCATCTGAAATGTTCACAGGATTATCTACACAGGATTTTCTCACAGCAATCTGTGAGAAAAAATCACCCAACCCAAAACTAATTGCAACAGAAATGATTTTTGTTGTATTCAGTTCATGAAACCTTCCCATATCACATACCAAAAGTCCATGAAAAGTGGTGGAACATTTTCAAAATTGGAATTATTTATGCATATACATTAATCCCATTCAGATTGCCACTTATCTGAGATGTAAGAGTTCAGTATAGGTTTAAGGTCTGGGGAAGGGATATGACATTCTGTGACTTCTTCATTGTGGGCTTGCTTAGCAGCACTGTCCGCTTTCTCATTTCCCCTCAGACCAACATGGCCTGGGACCCAGCAAAAAACTACACTCAAGTTCTGGTTCTTTAGACGTTCTAGTTGATCAAGCTCAGCTTTGGTTGTACTTTTTGCGTGACATTAAAGCCTACTGGAAAGATTTTTAATTGCACTTTAATTGAATGCAATTTACTTTTACGATTAAATAAAATTAATTTATCCCTCTCACCCATAGTTTTCTATTTATTTACAAATGTACATAGGCCTACTGTAATTACATTTATACATAGTTATTCTACTGATCTTTATACTATTCATCCTGCACATAGACTTATTCTTACTACTCTTAGTTATAAGAAACACCTTAGTGGTGCAGCTTGGACACATCCTCAGTGATGAACCCAGGGTCACAGGGTGTTTCGGGTCTCAGATCATCAGACACACTCACCTGGGCGACCCAGCCGGGGCTGATCAGACCCCGACTTGTGTCCAAGCAGCGCACTAAGCCATGTGTCGCCCCTTTTGATCCATAGCCACCTAGAGGCTCTCTCAGCTGCCTCACAGATGTTTCTGGTGGCTTTCCTTTCTTGAGCACCTCTAATTCCAAGCAGCCTGAGTGATCGGTGCAGGCTCTGTCCTGGGAATCCCCTGCAGCCAACCTCGATTGGCTCACAGCAGTCCCTCCACCCCTTCAGCCTGCAGTCCTCCACCAGTTCCAGATACTTCGCCCTTTTCCGCTCAAACGCTTCCTCAATCCGGTCTTCCCAGGGGACTGTGAGTTCCAGTAGCACCACTTGCTTTGTACTCTCTGATGTTAGGATCATGTCTGGCCTGAGCTTGGTGCTGGTGATGTGCTCTGGAAACTTCAATTGTCTCCCCAGGTCCACCTTCAGCTGCCAATCTCCTGCTGTAGATAGCAGCCCAGCTGGGACCTTTGGCTGTGACTGAGGCTTCTCGCCGGCCCTGACGAAAGCAATGTGTGGCCTTGCTAAGGGGCTGGAGCTTGCTTTGCTGGATTCCCGCACGGATGGTGTCCGCTACTGCCTTCAGCACCTGGTCATGGCGCCATCTGTACCTCCCCTCTCCCAGTGCTTTCGGGCAGCAGCTCAAGATGTGCTCCAGCGATCCTCTTGCAGGGCACAGGGGACAGGATGGTGCTTCAGCTAGCCCCCAGCAATGCAGATTTCTCTATAAACTGGATGGATCAGGAACTTTATTCTTGCTGGCTCTGACCTCCAAAGTTCTGACCAGGTGATTTTCCGAGTCAGTGCATGCTCCCAATTGGTCCAGGCCCCCTGCTGACGCATGGCCACCGTTTTGCTGAGCCACTCCTCTTCCACCTCTTCTCGGACCTCGCCCTGAATCATCTGCCGTCTGTCCCTTCCCTGCGCTCTGTCATAGCGCAGTGCCTTGTGGCAGCCAAGTCCTGGTCGCCCAACTGCCACAGAGCCTACTAGCACACTGTGCCGCAATCTTGCCTCTGCCTGCTGGACTGCCTCCTGCGCCCTCCACTTCCGTCCAGTCCTGACCTCTATGCCTGCAGAGGAGACTCTGGTGTCGGCTGAGTCTCGGTAAAGTAACACCTCCCTGGCTCTGGTTACCTTGAATTCCTCTGTCAGGCCTGAGAACGGGAGCTGCAGCTTGTTGGTGTGCCCATACAGGGCAATGCAGCTTAGGCTCTTCGGCAGGCCCAGCCACCTGCGCAGGAACTGGCTGATGTTTCGCTCCAAGGTCTCCACTGTTGTTACTGGGACCTGATACATCAGCAAAGGCCACAAAAGCCTTGGCAGGATGCCATGCTGATATATCCAGGCTTTAAATTTCCCAGGGAGGCCTGACCCGTCCACTGCTGCAAGCCAGCTTTTCAGCGCCGTGTGCATGGCCTGGATTGCTGCTTATAATGTTGTTTCTGCACTACAATGACACCGTTTCCACACTGCACATAGCTGTATGTTATGTACATATCTGTTATATATTTGTCATATTGAATATCCATATTTATTCTGTTTTATTATATTCTGTTAATACACTGCATATATCTATATTATTATTTCTACTATTATAATGTTACTGCTACATCTACATTCATTATTCTACTTATTGTATGAGAATGAGACTGCTAATACACTGCACATATTTATATTTAATTCATATTACTCTAAACCACCTTCTGTAAATCAACTGTATACTACTGTCTACATTGCACTATATTTCTTGACCTGTCTCTGTATATTTCATCACCTTTCTATACTTTGCATCACATTGCATGCATACTGTAGCTACATGAATCACAGCTAAGATCCTTGGTTGCTATGAAGGCCAGTCGTTCTAAATGGATGGTTGCTATGGCCAAAGGCCAGTTATCTCTGCAGTTGTCAAGTGATCCGTCCTGACCCGACACTCTTAATAGTCCTCTCCTTATGGCACGCACCGTGTTATCTAATTGGAGTAAGTCTTTGTGACAACACGTCATGATACATTTGATAATGTTAGATCGTTGTTTTGGTATGAAGCATATTTTACGTAGCCTAATAAATGCGCTCTAGAAAGTGAAAGTAGCCTAACCTAGGCCTATATGCGCTCTGTGTCTGAGTTGTCTGTGCACTTCCGCAATTGATTACGTTCCTCAAATGGAGAACACATCAATCCCATGGTATTGTTTGCCTTAAAATGCATGAAACATGCAAGTTCAAAATCCCGCCGGTAGCCACGTTACATCTCCGTTTCATATTTGCCTAGGCTACTAGCCTACAATAAATTGAACGAACTCAACTGACAACAGGTAGGCCTATATCTACTGATTCGGTCATTGAGACTACAGAATACAGACTACAGAATACAGTACAACAAACTTTCTGTCTTTCTGAAGTTTATTTTTGTATTCCGGGGTACAGTAGCCTAATTGCATAATGTCTTGACAATAGTTTTTCTTACTGGCTTGCTGTTTAAACTGACTGCGCCGCTCTGAAGTTTCCTGCCAGGTTTATGACGTAAACCGCATCTCGGCTCTGGCATTGCCTAAACTCATCGTGTGGGAAATCAGATTATCTGTCAATATTGGGCGTTGAAAGTAAGGGATATTTGCTCAGTAATAGTAGGCTTCATTTTGTAACATTTATAGAGAAACCGAGGGGAAGTTAAATTAGAAATTAGAATCGTTGGAAATTCAAAACACATACAAAAAAATATTCGGGGCTTTTGAAAAGAGATTCGGGGCTTGAGCCCCCGAAACCACACCCTAGCTCCGCCAATGCAACCACTCAGCAGTAACTTCTGCATTCAGTGAGATTTGCACCGCCCTAATTTTATTTTTGACTCTTCCCGTCACCGTTGCAACCTCTGAGTGCTCATTCTCCAAGTTAAAGATCATTCAAAACCACCATAGAGAATGAGAGAGCAAAGAAAATGGACATACACAGAGCATCGTGGACGAGTTTGCGGAGCGCAAGGCTCGTCGTATGCCCTTCAAATAGTGCTGCGTATTATTGTTGTTTTATTATTAGGGGTCATGTAGCCTAATATTTTTTGTTGTTGTTCTCTTGGTTACACTTCATGTACGTTCGATGGACTTCAAAATTACATAGTTGCTCTCCGTTGTACTGACGCTTGTAAGACCCGCTGTTGCGGGCATGTGTAGCCTATGTTGTAAAATTATGTTATGATGAGTTTAATAAAGGGCCTGGTCATGTGCCCCGCCCCCGCTCTGACTTGTTCCGCCACTGGGTAGAGTGCTAGCCCTTGACTAGCAAATCAGTGCACAAGAAGACAGGAAGTGACAAGTCAACATACCAGATAAACAGTGATGGCGCAAACAATGACACCACACTCTTATCATCGTTTGGATTATTGTATTGGATTTCTATTGGATTTTGGATCATGACTCTGGACCGATGCACTCGAAGAGCTGATGAGCATGATCGAGGAGACGCCGCGGCTTTGCAACGCATCGAAGAAGAACTCGATTCGAATAGAGTAGTGAATAGGGGGTGTCACAATTCTCCAAATCCTCGATTCGATTTCATTTTCGATTAATTAATGCATTCCTTAAATGTTACTTTTTTTGCCCTTTTTTGTTTTGGGGGGCTTTTATTTTAGACTGGCTAACGCCAAACTCCATCTCACTGAGATCTCATTGAGATGGGGTCTGGGAACTTATAGGCTAAGTTAGTGTTACGTAACGTGAAAGACAAAATACTTCCACACCGGTGATTTCAGAGTAGAAAGAGGGGCTTCGATTTCGGTAGGTTGATGTGTATATTTTAACTGGCTGCAGCTTAAAATTAAAGGAGTGTTGACTCCGACATTGACATTTTGAGAATAAAGTTGAAATATCATATTGATTTTAATCTCGAAATATCATATTGATTTTAATCTTAATTTCATCTTGGCATGTCAATCAAAACTAGTTTGGAGAGAATGACCGCTCCAAAGGATGGCAGATCTATCTGAAATAACACCTATTTGATGTACCATTCATGATTGTCAAATATTGAAGTTGTGGGAAGTGTTGGCCTACATAGCTTAAACTGTACGTTTCTTTCGTCCCCGTTTCATTTCTCCGGGCCAAGAGTGACAAACTAAATAAAACGCACGTTCGACATCTGAATAACTCCTGAACGGTTTTGTAAATGATGTTTAATTAAAAACTGTTTTATTCCTCCCGCTTCTCCCCTAGCTGCCACTGAATCGTACAGTCAGTTTGCCGACGACTCAACAAAATGCCTTGTGTAGCGAGATGATTTGGTGAAATTGTACAAATTGGTGAATCGGGTTTAGCAACAACTATACTAACTAGTTATTCTCGAAATTTCTAATTTAATCTAGTTATGGCAAAAATGTTTTTTCTTTGTGTGGCCCTAATACCTACTAACACCAGTTCAGGCGCCTTTTTGTGACTTTTGAGTGTTTCAACACAGCACGTCAGCTGCTAGCATGCAAAGGTCTCCTGCAAAGCGCAGCAGGAAATCTCAGAATAATTCGCTGAGACATCGATGGGCCTGATGCGCACAATAGAGGCAGCACTTGAGAGGATGTCTGCAGAATGGTGCCACCACATCTCCTGCCTCGATTGGAGAACAGAGTTCAGAATCTCATTTTTAATTTTAACGCCTGTGTAGGGTTAAGTATGAATGCATCGGGCACGCGGACCAAAAGACACATTTTCTGTTGCTTTTGTGTTTGGAATTTTTCGAGTTAAGAAATGAATCACTTTCCAACACATCTGGCTGAAAAGCTTCAAGAAGCTTCATCTCACGATCACTAACATGTACAGAGAAACCAACGTTGACACACCATAATGACCAAGCAAAGGCAAACACAAGACCTTAAATACACAGGAAACTATAAAAGGAACACAAATCATTTACTCAGGTGTTGATCATCAATCATCATCGCTACAGCATACCTGTCAACATTTAGCTTTCCAAAAACGGGAGATTTTTTTTTCCTGTGATTAATTAATCTAAATTAATCACATATATAATTTTTCCTGTGACAGTATTTGAAATATTTAAATTCAAATCGAATCATTGAATAATCAGCATTAGTGACATTAAAGTTCAAAAACTCTTTTATTATAATTTTCACTGTTCAAATAATGGCCATAATAATCTGTGATATGACCTAATATGCTGAGAAAATAAATTCAAAAGTGCTTCGGGAAGAAGTTTTTTTTTTTCACTACAAGGCATTTCAGGCCACAGATATAACCTAGGGGACACAATGAAAATAAATTAACACTCCCCTCAATCTCAACACTATTTCTTTGCATTGAACTCGTCATACGGAATTGATTAATCTGCACTATTTTTGTTAATCAGTTATTTTTTCTCAAATTAATTAGTCGAAATTAATCAGTTATTTTGACAGCCCTAGAAAAAATGAATGGATCAATGATTTTAAAATGAAGTTTTATGGCCATGAAAATTACGGGAGTTTTCCGGGAGAAATAACGAAACGGGAAGGTGCCGGGAGATGACCTTGAAATACGGGAGAACCCGGGAAAAACGGGAGTGTTGACAGGTATGCGCTACAGAAACAGCAAGCCGTATTCTCCAAATGTCGAGATACACACACGAAAGGTATCTTCAACTCTTAATTATTTTTACTGCACCACTTCATAAAGAGGAGTGTCTCAATTTCGTTATTCCTACATTCCATTTCGTTTCAAGGGGCAGTGAAGGCAAGCTACATCATCGCTTGGGAAATTGCTAAGGCAGCCAAGCCTTTCTCAGAGGGTGCATAGACCTCTGAAGTTGGCCTACAAAAAAGAACCAAAACGACCATCTTTGCCCATATAAGGAGATCCGGTTGTTAATTGAAGCTAACTACCTATGGCAAGTTGCATTGCAAGTTAGCTCTGCGGCAGCAAAAATCTAAGTGTGCCGCCTTTACGTACCGGAGATCACAGTACCCATCCGAAGGCAGAGGACAAAAGTGTGTTCAGGAAAACGTCTGCATTTCAGACGTTTTCATCCTCGTGAGAGTTTAACAGGTGCGATAATTCAAAATCCCCATGTTATTTTCCCATCGGAAAAATTGCCAGATACCGGATGTCAAAGATGGCAGCTTTTTTGTAGGTGAACTTCAGAGGTCTATTTGTCAAGACCTGCATGCTAAAGGCAGCCGAGCCGCGTAAGCAACACACGTGTCTCGCCTTAACTACCGGTACATTGTCCAAAAAAGAAAAATTCATAATTTCATAGCTCTCGTATCTTTCATTGTAGAGCTATGCGTGCAAGAGTATAGAAGTACCTTAAACCCCCTCTCCTTGCCCCTCTCTTGGTAGCAGAGCCAGGTGGCATTCTTTGGAGGATAGTATAATGTAGCATAATTGTATTAATGATGTATGCAATATAAAATATGTATATTATGGCTTAAAGTTGCTATTAACTGTACACACCTCTTTTTGCATGCAAAATAAAATATATGTACAGTGCATATGGAAAGTATTCACAGTGCTTCACTTTTTCCAAATTTTGTTCTGTTACCGCCTTATTCCAAAATGGATTAAATACATTTTTTCCTCAAAATTCTACACATAATACCCCATAATGACAACTTAAAAAAAAAGTTTGTTTGAGATTTTTGCAAATGTATTAAAATAAAAAAGAATCACTGTATTTACAGCCTTTGCGATCAAGCTCAAAATTGAGCTCAGGTGCATTCTGTTTCCACTGATCAACCTTGAGATGTTTCTACAGCTTAATTGGAGTCCACCTGTGGTACATTCAGTTGATTGGACATGATTTAGAAAGGCACACAGTTAACAGTGCATGTCCAACGTGGTATCATGGTTTAAATAAATATACACGGCACTTCAAAAATAGCCAACTGGCGTGTTATCTGCATGCGTTTTGAGCTATCTGCGTGTATATCAATGCCGCGTAAACATACACGCCACTTATCGTCTCACTTCCGCATATATGGCGCCCTCTAGAGTTAGGGTTATGGCGTTGATAAACACGGCAAATTGCAAAAATGCTATTATGCGTTAGATAACAGGCTAGGCGTGCAGGGTTGGGTAGTAACGGATTACATGTAATATGGATTACAAAAATCAAGTAACTATAATCAGCCCAGATTACAATAAAACAATTGTGTAATCAGATTACAGTTACATTGTTGGGGATTACCTGATTACATTTTATCATGCGAACAATGCAACTTTTTATGATAGCCTAGCTATCTTTTAATTTGACAAGAAAAAATGTGGGCGGGGGAAGTGGTTGAGCACTGCTCTCCCATGCCCACATCCACGGCTGAAGTGCCCTTGAGCAAGGCACCTAACCCCTCACTGATCCCTGAGCGCTGCTGTAGCAGACAGCTCACTGCTCCGGGTTGGTGTGTGCTCTGTGTGCTTCACTAATTCACGGATTGGGAGACCAAATTTTCTCTCACGGGATCAAAAGAGTATCTATACTAACTTATTTACTATTGGGGGAGGTCTCTCAGCACACTGCCTGATCTTTTCCTCCTAATCTTAATGTAGCCTCTTGTTTTAGTGTTACCGTTTACCTTGAGAAAGTCACCAGGTCCCCCTGGTTGAAAAACATCCCAAAGGAATAATTTTTCACCCCCACAATTGAAATGGACATGGTGTCATTCAATCTCAGGCCATGTCTCTGGGTCAAAAAAATCCAGCGAAAGCTAAATTCATTTAGCGTGTTTCCATCCAACTCATGCGCATTAGTCAGCATTTCCAACACCTATTGATTCTAAGTATTTTGGGACACTTTGCCTATGTTGAGTGAAATGGACGCCCTCCTCTCTGCGGTCGGAATAGCCTAGGCCCTATAGGCCTAATTCATTCCTTCATTTTGAAAATATTTTGTTTAATATCGATTAGAAGGAGAAGGCGGAGAATGTTTATATTGCGCAATCGGGTGTTGGCAGCTTCCCATCGCCGGAGACCGCCATACACTTGGGAATGACCAAGGTCTCGGCAGTTTTTTTTGTCAAATTTGGCACTTCACTGTAGAGCTTCATTTCTATCATTTCACGCGGGCTCTGGCTGGGCTCGGGCTTGGCGGTAGGCTAAATGAGCGGTCAGGTGATGCGTTTCGGTTAGCTGCGAGAAAGATGCAGAAATGGATGCTTAGGAGGTGAAACAGAGGCTGGCCTCTTGTGACTGGCGTTTTAGTTGCACCGGCAAAGAAAGCAAAGTCTGAGGTGTGGAAAAGTTTTGATCATGTGCATAATGAGAATAATGAGCCAGTGGTTATGTAAAATCCAAAGGATGCAACATTCTGTAGAACGACAGGGAATTCGTCGCTGATAAGGCATGTTGATCAAAGCTGTCAGTGCCCATCAGGATCACGTTTGTTAGGCTACAGCAACAAAATCAAACCCTGCAAAGGTGAAACAAATGGTTACGAAGAAGAAGTGTGTCAGCTTTCGCTGTAAAGACATTAGGCCTTTTAATATCGTAAATGGCGAGGGGTTTGAAAAGCTGGAGCAAGAACTAATTAATGTTGGGGCTGCGTATGGGAGGGTCCCCGCAAACTTCAGAATGCTGAGAGGACTTGGGCTATTTTATTTCTTTATTCCAACTTCCAAGTGGCCTAGGCTACGTTAGTCATGAATAAATGATGTCAAATGTTACTCACTCTTGACAAAAGGCAAAAGAGCTGTGTGCGTGCAGACATTTAAATAATGTCGGGCTGTAAACGGGTTCGGGCTTTTAAAAACGGAGTCAGTCTTTTTCTAGTTTTGCCGTTACGACAATATTGTAGTGTCGGTGGATGTACATGTTTAACGTTGAATGAGTGTCTCCCAGAATGCAGTGCGAGTGAATGCTAGAATGTGTAATGTCGGTTATAATAGTTGTAGTTACGTTTAGCATGTTGTGTATTTGTTAGCGTGTTAGTCTCTTTGGTTGTACCTCGTGCTTATCCCCGTGTTGATGTGTGTGGTAAACCCTTATTGTGTGTAACATGTGCGGCTGAGACTACCCCTGTGTTGCCCTATGTAGTTATCCGTATGTCTGAGTCTTCCTGTTCCAATAAATGGCCGTCCTGGCCAAAGGTGAATCTTGTCTGAGGGTGAGATCGCTACAATATCAAACAAAGTCTTTCTATAACTTTGTTATTCTTATAATATTTGTAATTTCTTATACATATAAGTCAGCTCTTCCACAGGACAGAACAACTCTATATCGGTTAGGGATGTCACGCATGAAACAATGCTGTAGAAACACGAAAATACGACTTTGAGTTTAGTCTAGGCTATCATTTCAGTTCCTGTTTATCTATTGCACGATGTGTAACAATTTAAAGGAATCTAGTTGCAGTCTTGTAAATAGTGACCCTGCAAGATCCCTAGTCATTGCAAAATCATAGTCTGTGACTTACAAGGACACAGGGGGGGGGGGGGGGGGGGGGTGCAGTAGAAAAGGGGTTTAGTAGATTAAGTGGCAAGGGCTGCATAAGAAAGGTGGGGGAGGATTGGGATTGGGTGGGGGGCACCAACAAGGAGCACCCAAGAGCAACAGGGCAGATCCAAGGCTCAAGGGGCTAACCCAACTGCCAGGGGTCTTGGTGTGTGTGTTGGGGGGATGACAGGAGAGATGGGATAGTGTGCTATGTATGTGGGGAGAGGGCAGTGTGCAATATGTGTGTTGGAAAAGCGTCCTCATGAGACAATGTGCTGTGTATGTAGGGGAGGGGGGGGGGCAGTGTACTCCAAGTATGGTGAAGGGACTTACTATTGCAAGCAGAGTACTGTATGTATGATGTATGTGAGTGATGACAGTGAAAATGTGTGTGTGGGCGGGAGGGGAGTGGAGCAGTGACTGTGTAGTGTGTGTGTGGGTAGGTGGGGGCAGTGTGCTGTAAGTATGTAGAGGATGTGTGTTGGAGAAGATCCTGAAGACAATGTGCTGTGTATGTAGGGAGGGAGGGGGCAGTGTGCAGCAAGTATGTAGAGGAGGCTTACTGTAGCAAGCAGTGTGCTGTATGTATGTGAGGGATGTAATAGTGCTAAAAGTCTTGTAGGTGTGTGTGTGTGTGTGTGTGTGTGGGGGGGGGGGGGGTCATGAGTGCTGAGGAGTGAATGAGTGCAAAGTCAGTATAGTGTGAGTTCAGAGTTGGGAAATGTTTGAGAGTGCTGAGGAGTGAATGTGTGCAAAGTCAGTATAGTGTGACTTCAGAGTTTGGATGGCCTTTGTGACTACATAGGCGTCTTCTTGATTTCAGCGGTAGGAATAATCCATTGTTAGGATGAGAAGAGTCCTTCAGAATCTTTTGGGCTCTTAGGAGTACTCTTCTGGAATAGATATCTTATTCAGCAGGGAGTTGAGTTCTTATAGTACGTTCAGCTGAGCGCACTACTCTCTGCAGAGTACTACAATCTCTAACTGTGGAGTTCCTATACCAGGTGATGATGCTACCAGTACACTCTCAACCGCTGAAGTGTAGAAGGCCTTCATGATGAATGTAGAAACTTTGAATGTCCTTAGCTGACGAAGGAAGTAGAGTTGTTGTCTGGACTTCAGAACATATTGAGTGTTAACAGTCCATGTTAAGTCTTTAGTAATGTGGACACCAAGGTATTTAAAACTTGTGACTCTCTCTACAGGTTGCCCGCTGATCATTAGTGGGGTGTAACTGTAGTTCTGCTGCTGCCTTCTGTAATCCACTACCATTTCCTTGGTTTTATTGATATTCAGTGTCAAGCTGTTAGATTGACACCACTGTGCCACCTCATCAACCTGATCCAAGTACAGCTGTTCATTGTTGTTACTAATCAGGCCCAAGATCACTGTGTCATCTGCAAACTTGATGATGGAGGTATGACTACTGTTGGCTTTGCAGTCATGTGTGTATATGTTGTACAGCAGTGGACTCAAAACACAGCCTTGGGGAGCACCAGTGCTGATGGTTAATGAGTCAGATGTCAGACCCCCCACTCTAACCACTTGTGAACGGTTGGTGAGGAAGTAAAATATCCAGTGACACAGGGTGGTGTTCAGTCCTAAGGCCTTCATCTTTGTGACCAAGGAGGTACTATCGTGTTGAATGCTGAACTAAAGTCAATGAACAGCATCCTCACATAATTCATCACTGTAGACGTCAGGGCTACTGGGCGGTAGTCATTCAGACATGATGGACTTTTGTTTTTCGGTACTGGAACAATAACAGACTGCTTGAGGCAAGTAGGAACTGTCTCTTGAGCCAATGATGTGTTAAAGATATAAGTGAACACAGGAGCTAACTGAGCAGCGCAGGATTTCAAAACCCTGTTAGAAATTCCATCCGGTCCAGGAGCTTTTCTACAATTAACCCTCCTAAAGGCATTGCTCACATCGACCTCAGAGATACAGAAAGGTGCATCCTCACTTGCTTCACATGCTGCAGCTAGTGCAAGATAGCCTGTGTTTTTCATGTCAAAGCGAGCATAAAAAGCATTAAGTTTATCAGGGAGGGCTTTACTCACATTCATCATAGGAGGGGACTTTCTTTCAAAGCCAGTGATGGTTCGGGGTCCTTTCCACACTCGTGCTGGATCACCCTCCAAGAAATCAGCTTCAACTCTGTCTCTATAGCGCCGCTTAGCATCTTTAATAGCTCTACGTAAACTATAAGATGCTGCTTTGTAATCCGTCATATCCCCTGAAATAAGCCCAGCATTATAAGTCATGGTGTGTCTTTAATGCCGTTCCCACTTCTCTATCCACCCATGGCTTCTGGTTAGGGAAGCTTCGGATCTTTACAGTTGGGATGATGGAATCAGTTAGCATATTGATGTAACTCAATGATACTTCCGTAAACTCATTGATGTCAGACAACTCTACTACTTGTCTTAGATGTGAGAGGGTCAAAAATCTTTTCCAAATCTTTGCAAATCTTTCCAAAGTCTGTCAGTGTAAGGAGGGCTTAAGTGATCAATTTTGGGATGGGGTTGAAAATTTCAACCACCAAAACACCACCCCCAAAGTGGAGGAAAAGATCAGTTAACTGACACAGGAATGCTTTACTCACAGCAAAGAGATTTCTTAGATGTAATGAAATAATAAAGAGAAGAATAGAATGAGAATTCTTTCATCAATTCAGTGGTGGTGTCTTTTACTTAAGGGACATATTTATTGAAGTAATCTAAAAGTAATCAGATTACGTTACATGTTTTTGGTAATCCAACTGATTGCATTACTGATTACAAAAAATGCCATGTAATTTGTAGTCAGTAATGGATTACATTTCAAAGTAATCTGACCCAACCCTGTTGGCGTGTCATACATACACAGTTCATGATA
Organism: Alosa sapidissima; assembly: GCF_018492685.1. NCBI lineage: Eukaryota > Metazoa > Chordata > Actinopteri > Clupeiformes > Clupeidae > Alosa > Alosa sapidissima. Next base: position 3,819,665 of record NC_055972.1, on the reverse strand, counting down.
TCAGTCTGGCATGTCAGACCACAAAACAAGCATGAAGTCTAAGGAATTGTCTGTAGACCCCCGAGACAGGATTGTCTCGAGACACAGATCTGGGGAAGGGTACAGAATAATTTCTGCTGCTTTAAAGGTCCCAATGAGCACCGTGGCCTCAATCATCCGTAAATGGAAGAAGTTTGGAACCACCAGAACTCTTCCTAGAGCTGGCCGTCCCTCTAAACTGAGTGATTGGGGGAGAAGGTCTTTAGTTAGGGAGGTGACCAATAACCCGATGATCACTCTGACAGCTCCAGGGTTCCTCTGTGGAGAGAGGAGAACCTTCCAGAAGGACGACCATCGCTGCAGCACTCCACCAATCAGGGGCTCGTTTCTAGAAAAGTTAGCAACGACATTGCTCAACCACCGTGGTATGATGCAACTTGCGACCAAAAAACAACATTGTTACACCTGTTTCCAGAAAGCATTGTACCTGTGTCGCAATTCGCTACCTCCGGCGTTTGAACACCGTAGTTCCAACAACGTTGTTGATGATGCAGCATACGTATATCATTGGTGGAAACAGTGGCAACGTGTAATACCTCATCCCCTAGAAATTCTCTGCCACGGTCTATGTCGACATTTTTCTAATTTTAACTGAGTGATTAATGCTGGCATTGCCATTGGCATCAGCAAAAACCTAAACCTATTGCAAGCATATAAAACAGTTGACTGAAGTTTGAAAGTTACACAATCTGTACATATTGTATAAGTAATGTCATTGTAATGTCAGCTGATTGTAGGCTAGTAGGCCGCATGTAATTCACCGTCAGCAATCACACACAGTTTTTTGTATATAGAATGGAATTGTAATGACTCAAGTAGTTAACTACAGTGTATGGTTGCTATGACAATAAAACCTGAACACTGTCCTAACTGATTGGGTTTCAAATGTCAAGAGGTCATATTAAAATGAAAGGGCAGGATGTTGTTTATTGAGGCCATGACCCGTGTAAGACAGAAAACCAGACCAAACACATTATGTTGAATGAAGGAGTAGATTTATCTCAGGAAGTGAAGCACTTTAGCTTTCTCTTGGCCTTAAGATTTTTTTTTGGCTCTTTTAGCCTATTTCTTCTGTGCAGTTCTGTCCCAATCCTGCACATGACGAATTTTGGCATGATAAGGTTTTTTATATGCATAGCATGTTCAGAATGAGCACTTTCAATTTGGGAGCAAATGTTGCTCTGGCACAATTGTTGTAGTATATTGTTTTTGATGTTATTCTTATTCCACCACAGTGCAAGACCCTCTGACACCTCAGCTTCCATCTTCCACACATGCTTGCCCAACAGCTCTGATGGTTGTGTAAGGCCAGCATCTGGGGTGTATCGCTGCTCACTTTTCCTGTGTTGTGTAATTGTAAAAGTTTCCATACAAAGCTCTCAGATGGTGCTGCTTGTAAGTGTGATGGTGCTGCTTCTGTGTCTGCCTTGTTCATCAGGAGTGGCTCTGAGTCGTCCGGTAAGTAGTCTCCCCTGCTTGACTGAACAGCTATGGAGGCGTCCGGTAAGCAGTGTCCCCTGCTCGACTGAACAGCTTTGCTATGGAGGCGTCCGGTAAGCAGTGTCCCCTGCTCGACTGAACAGCTTTGCTATGGAGGCGTCCGGTAAGCAGTGTCCCCTGCTCGACTGAACAGCTTTGCTATGGAGGCGCTCTTGAGGGCAGCAGCCAATTCCCGGGCGGATGGATTTTCCCGGGTGATTGAGAACAAATTCTGTGTAGGAAGCTTTGTAGTGTTGAGGGAAATTCATTCTTCATTATTTGGAATGTCTTGGCACTTGTCCCACATTAAGCTTGAATGAATCATCCAATTACAATGTACACTACCGTTCATAAGTTTGGGGTCACCAGCTCATTTCAGCATTAAACTCCATTATAACCAGGTTCATGAAATAACAATCTTGAATGCTAAAAATACTTTAAAAACAATTATTTAATAAATATTTCTAGAAAATATAATTCCATACAATTAATTGTATATTTCAGTAGGCTATTCAATTTCATTACCCTAAAAACCTAGAGGCCCCCCCCCCCCCATACCAGGATGGTTTGACCCAACCGGTCACATGCCACCCGCCATCACCTGTCAATCACTGTCAAAACTCAAACGATGGTTCCAAAGTTTAATAAATTAGACACTGATGTCACAGTGCTCTGTTTGAAATCTTTTTTTCTCAACTAAAAATGCTTTGCGCTGGTTAGGGGGTACTTGGCTGAAAAAATATTTCACAGGGGGTGTGGCCAGCCTGACGCTCATGTTCATAAAAGGTGGCAGTATGACATGTTTTGCCCTCAACTTTGGGGCCAGTGTAAGAGTGTGTTGTCGGTCTATGTCGTGGAACTGCTTGATGTGTTCCCACTTCACAGTACCGCCTGCAGTCTGTGATCATACAATGTAATGACATATGTGATCATCCCACTTGTGAACGTCTCTTACCTCTGAGTGTCTCCCTGCATATAAAAGTCGCTCCTGAGTATAAGTCGCATCAGTCAAAAAATGCATCATGAACAGGAAAAAAACATATATAAGTCGCACCGGACTATAAGTTGCATTTATTCAGAAAAGTATTTTACAAAATCCAAAACCAAAAACAGAGACTATGTAACTGGATTATTGAGGCCAAAAAGATTAATGTTAATGAAGACAAAGGAGTGAAGGCAGCCAAGAGGAGGGCAGGAAGGTAATTGCAAAGCAAAAGATTCATTGAAAGAAAATGCCATGTGGTACACCAAAATGTATTTAAAATGCGGAGAATACAATGCAATCAAGCATTTTGGGCAATGTGGAGTCACAAGCTGGCAGCAGATTAAATGCTCACTGTTTTACACCATTTACGAGGCTCAATGTATCTCCACACTTCATTGGTAGACTTCCGAGGGCCCTGACATTTAAAACGAGACATTGAGAACTTTGAAAAAGCACTGGTAGTTTACTTACAAGACGATTTATACAGACATTATCTTCACGAAGTTTAGCGTTTGCAGCCATCTTGAATTTAGTCACGATAAGTCGAGTGACGAGTAAGAATGAACAGGTATGATAAGGGATCAGATTCCAAAAATAATTCAGTGGAAATGCATGAATTCCAGATTCAAGTTTCCAGTTCCAGTTTCAACTGCTAAACTGCTAAAAATTATTAGCTAAGTTAGCTGCATAACTACTAAAAATGATTAGCTAGGTTAGCTAAGTCACATAATTAGCATAGTTAGCATGCTAGTTAGCATAGTTAGCATAACTACTAAAAACGATAAGCTAGGTTAGCTAAGTCACATGGGTTAGCATGTTAGCATTGCTAGCATAGTTAACATGTTTAGCAAAACTGCTAGAAAATGTTACTTAAGTTAGCTAAGTAGCATGGTTAGCATAGTTAGTATTGCTAATATTGTTAGCATGTTTAGCAAAACTGCTAGAAAACGTTAGCTAAGTAGCATGGTTAGCATTGCTAGCACTGCTATAAAACATTAGCTAAGTAGCATGGTTAGCATAGTTAAAAATCTTAGCATAACTGCTAGCAAACATTAGAGCCATTCCAACTTTCAGTTATCGTCAAATATCTACCTATACACAGCCATTAAACTATTTGAATATCTACATTCATTAAACTTCCAGTCTGTCAACAACTTTTAAACGGTCTACTTTTAAACTATCATTAAACTATCTATTAAACTAGCTGTCTATCAACAACTTTTAAACTATCTACTGTCTATCAACAACTTTTAAACTATCTACATTCAGCTTTTAAACAGTCTACTTTTAAACTATCAACTTTTATTAAGCTATGCAACCACCATGTCTATCCTAGCATCACCGTAGTAACCATCTCTGTATTATCTGTTTCACAACTTTAGCATTTTCATGCACTGGTAATTCCTTGGAATTGCATTTCTAGTTAGACGTTGTTGTTGTAAAGATATTGCATGTAGATGTACTATATAGGCTACTAAAATTTTAGTTGACCAATGCACAAACAAAACCGTGAAACGGACAAATATTATCAAGGCTTTGAATGTTTCCATTTGTGCACAGGGTGTCTGTAGATCTGTGTGCATAGCATTTATTTCTGCAGGCCTGTGGCCTTTGGTAGTTTTATTTTACTTTATTTTCTTAAATTCTGCAGGCAGCTCCCTGCACTTTGTGTAACGAAAGAAGAAAGAAAAGTTTGCATAAATTAAATTTTACTATCTACTCCCCTTTTTTGATAACTGACATCGGTTTTACATATCGGTTATCGGACTCGTTTGTTGGTAGTAATTGATAGGACTGAGTGGCGGTCATATTTTGTACCGCTATGCGGTACATGTAATTGATATCGGTATTGGACCTTGGTGTTGGCGCTAGCAGTCATAATACAAGAAGCTCACAGTGCTGTGTGACCGATGTGTGGTGTCATTATTTGTTTAGCTGGGGCTCAACTCAAACAGAGACTTTGAAGCTGAACAAAGTCCTCACAGAGAGCAGATGTGTGGCGTCATCATTTGTTTAGCTGGGGCTCAACTCAAACAGAGACTTTGAAGCAGAACAAAGTCCTCACAGAGAGAGCAGGGCTGACTCTAGTGAACAGACCAGAGCAGAGACACACTGTGTGTGTTGAGCATGAAGATGAAGACTCTTGGAGCTGTGCTGCTGTTGCTGTGGTCTGGTGTGGGTGTGGTTGCAGCAGAGAGTGGAGGCTGCCAACACAACGCTACAGGTGCTGCCACAACCTCCACCCAACAGATTAGTCCAGTGGTCCCCAAACTTTTTCTTCCGAGGGCCAGCTTACTATGCCTGGCTGTAAGAGAGGGCCAGTGACTCGGAGTATATCAGTAACCATAAATAGCTTAGTGCTGTGAACAACAGCAGTCTACCTTAGTTGAATATTCCATTACATTTAATCTATAGGCTATTGCAATTTAATACCATTGTTAGCTGTGTTTATATTGCCATCATGTGTAAAATGTAACTCAAATTAAATAATACTAATAAAAAGACTTTTGCATTCCCATAGGTATTAGCAGGTAGTCCCAAAAGTATATTTCATTAAAAATGTGTGAACTCTGAACTCTGAAAATTTAAAGTTCTCAAACTATGAGAATTTTATGAAGTGCTGAAGTGGTCTGAAATGACCACCATTCTAACTTTCACTCACCTGAACTTGTGAACATTGTATGAACATTTGAACAAATAAAAATAATTATCCCAGAAAGTCCCAGAAATATGACTTGAATATAAGTTAGTTAGTTATTAACAATTCATTGATAAACTTTTAGAATACTTTGAGCACTGATGCAGTCAGCATAGGCCTCTTACATTGTTTGCAGGTAGGACTACATTTCATTCCGTTTTTGATGGCAAACGCGAAACAGCGCCAAAACAACCACCAGTGGACAGAAAGAGTATTACATGTGTACTGTTAAGACTCGCCATAGAGAATGAATGGGGGAAATTGCGGAGGTTATGGTTTGACGATGTCGTACTCCCGTGCGGGCCGGTTGCTATATACCACGGACATGTTTTGGGGGGCCACCCAAAATGAGGTGGCGGGCCGTATCTGGCCCGCGGGCCGTAGTTTGGGGACCACTGGATTAGTCTGACCGATGTCAACTCTGTGCTGAGAGAGATGAAAGCTCTGATGACAGAGCAGACAGAGGAGCTCCGACTGGCCAAAGCCCAAGTGGATGCCCTGGAGTCCAGACTGACAGCCAGTGAGGGCCAAATATTGACTGCAGGAAAGGAATACAGGTAAATTAACCTACCTATCACCTACCTCCTCTCCTCTCCTCTCCTTTCTTTTCCTCCTACACAAATGGACAGATTGCATGTAAGGGCATGGTTTGGGTTCATGGTTTGGGTTCACCCAAGAGCGTGCAGATGCATGTCATGTAACATTAGTAATTAGATTAGATTCAACTTTTTCAAAGTGTTCCCATCATGATTAATACGTCTTTTTTTGAGCTAAACAGTGAAATGGCAAAACACCAGAGGTGGGACCAAGTCACTGTTTGGCAAGTCACAAGTAAGTCCCAAGTCTTAGCACTCAAGTCCAAGTCAAGTCCCAAGTAAATAGAGAGAAGGGCAAGTCGAGTCCAAGTCCAAGTCTCATCAAAGCCAAGTCGAGTCCAAGTCCAAGTCCCAATCTTTTTCAAGTCCTGAACAAGTCATCAGGTACTCTTCACTTAATAATGGCATTATTAGACTATCGATCATAATTTTAACACTTCCATCTAATCCACAGAATTTGAATGTCTTGAAATCTTTTACGATATATGCATGCGCATACAATATACACATGTGCATACCAGAGTAATCTGTACAAAACGGATATAGCTACATGACAAATATATATATTGTTTTTCCAAATTGCAGAGCCCACTGTAAGTATGAGTAATAATTTGACTGATGGCATTTCACTGCGCTAGGCCACAGATTTGCCTGCAAACAATTTATTAGGCTGTCTGCCAGTGGCGACTCATAAGGGAAGCCAAGGTCAACACTTTTATATTATTTAAAAGATAATAATGACAGTCATTTTGTTTTAAAGTATTCATTTCTTAAGAAATACTACACATTTGATGCTGTTTATCTCATTTGTAAATGGTGCACTGTCACTTTAAGCCCATTGTGTGCCACTGTCCACACATTCTCATAATGATCTTTTTTTTACCAGCTCCATTCAAATATAGCCTATGGCTAGTCCACAAACTCAAACATTGTTTGTGCCACATGTAAAGCACAATATTAACAATGATAAGCATGATATTAAGTTGGCACAAACAGCTTTCATTCCTTTGGAAATAGATGCATGTTTGACATGATGCTTGCTTGACATTTTCTGTTTGCAATTAAATGTGAATTATGAGCCTGGTAGCCAGTAGCCACCTAGCTAGCTGAGTGGAATGCGTTTCAATCGGCATATCAATGTGCTTCATGTAAACAAATTATTGAATAGGCCTACTTCAAGACTCACCATTTCCATTACACAAAGGCAAAGACAACTCTTCATATTCTTGTCCACTTTCCAAATCACAGTGAGTGCAGCCTATGTCATAGTGACCTGGATCTCATAGTTTATAACAGTAGTGAGAACCGGATAAATCCGCAATTTCCCCAAATCTCGTATTTGTTGCCTTCATGATTTCCTTTTATACGTTTCTTATATTTAAAAGAAAATATCAATCATCATCAACAATGACAAGCCAGCTGGAACCTGCCACTCGTTTTCTCTCCCTCTCGTGCGTGCTTAGATGGGGTTCTCAATTAAATGCAGTAGGCTAGCATAAGTTCAAGTTGGATCTTAATGGAGAGGACTCGAAAAGTATCATCTTTATGTAACATGCTGTTGGTGCATTTTGACATTGTAAACGTTCTCTAACAAGAGTGCAAATCAGTTTGCTGTAAAGCTACTAGTTATTGGCTAAATGTTGGTCGTTTCTCTGTCTCTTGGTGCCCTACACACAGTGCGTAACGCATGTGGGGGTAGCGACAGCACTGAACTGTGCTCTAGACTGGCCGCTTGTCTCCGCTATTTTTTTTTTATTTTTTTTTAGTCGCGGAGGGAAAGCATCTCTGGGATGACTGATCCACGATCAGGAAATTTAGTTTTTGACTCGAGACATGTCAAGTCGTCACAAGTCAAAGAGGCAAAGTCCGAGTCAAGTCTCGAGTGAATAGTATTCAAGTCCAAGTCGAGTCGCAAGTCATGCCGAATTTTATCAAGTCAAGTCTGAAGTCATTAAAATCATGACTCGAGTCTGACTCGAGTCCAAGTCATGTGACTCGAGTCCACATGTCTGCAAAACACTAATGTTGAATCATATGTACAAGTTTTGAGCAATATATACTGGCATCCAGGCAACAATCACATAAAGGTCTTTTCAAACGTTGCCTGGATGCCAGTATATATTGCTCAAAACTTGTACATATGATTTAGCATTAGCGTTTTGCCAGATGTGCAAGATGCACATGCCATAGACACTAATGCACCCCCATACCATTGGCTTAGATGTTGGCTTTTGAACTGTGACCTAATGACAAGTTGGACTCCAATTTAATGTAAAATACTTAAAGAACAATTCCGGCGCAAAATGAACCTGGGGTTAATAACAAATGTGTACCGAGTTCGGCCGTTCGCTGGAATTTATTATTTAACCAAACGTGAAAGGTAAAAAGGTGCCTGTACACTTACAAAGTTCTCAATGCTTCGGTTTACATGTAGAGACCCTCATTATGCTACCGTGTAAGTGTGGTGCTATTTTGAGCCTTGTTAGTGGTATAGAAATAGCGATTACTTTTTACTGTACGTCTGCCCCGAAGGCTAGTGTTAAACGCTAATTAGCGGTTTGCAATAAAACTGGTCACATTCGACTAGCATGAAAACAAATCCCAGCGAACGGTCGAACTCAGTACACATGTCTTATTTACCCCTAGGTTCATTTTGCGCCGGAATTGTCCTTTAATAAACTGTTACGAATTCAGCCCACTCAGGTGGAAAACTTGCACAAGAGGGATTTTCCCGATGGTCAAAATGTGGGTACTTGTCAGAAAAATATGAGACGGCTGCAAACATAAGATAGGACAGGAAAATAAAAAAGAAAACTGGTGGTGGTACTGGTGGTAAAGGGGTGTTTGCCTGCCTCCCGTTCCTGGGGCACAGGCCACTCCCAACAAAAGTTAAGAGTGGGTCTTCTGTGGGAAACTTAATAAACTATACTCACTGAACCTATAACTAAGAACGTGCAGGAAATGTACAACCGCTCAACTCATAAACTAAAAATACCAAAACGATTAACAAAGTGCTTTACATCATAATTCAGCAGAGTTTAACCAAGAAAAATAGTAAACTAAGAATGCCAGCCAGCGTCTGTCAGGAGGGAGGACGGGAGAGAGAGAGCCATCTTGGAAATGGGCCGGCTTTTATACTAGTGGGCCGGCCCTCAGTCAGTCAGTCACTCCGTGTCAAAATTGGAATAACACGGCCAGTCTCCACCTACACAACAGATAGGGACAGAGCAGACCGCGAGGAGCACAGGAAAATACATTCAACTTCAACCACATAACAACGACCAGATTGAAAACTCTGATAAATGCAGTTATAATGCGGCGGTCATTATAGTCAGATTTTTATTTTTATTTTTCGCATGTCCAAATTTCCGTCAAGGATTCCCGGGACACTGAAAGACCGGGGTAGACGAAACTTGGTGGGCATGTAACCCCATATGGATAGCATGGAACCATCATTTTTCGTTTTGGTCTGTAGCCCCCCCGCTGAACTGCACCCCCCGAAATGAGGGTAGGGCAGACACAGTTTTCTGTGAATATCTCGGTTTAGGAGGAGCATTTTTTTTGTATGTTGATCTCAAAGGGCCATGTCAACCCATTCCATAACCACTCATTTCATGTATAGCGCCACCTAGTTAAACACAAAAAAGTAAAAATGAGGTGTTGTAATCGCAGGTATCTGTGACCTAACATAGTCAAAACTGCACGAAATTGGAAGTGTAGGATCATTATGACACCCTCTGAATGCACGCCAAGTTTCGTGGAATTCCGTTCATGGGGGGCCACACAATAAATTAATTTATGTTACTATACACCAACTGGCCTGTAGGTGGCCGGAGACAGTTTTCTGTGAATATCTCGAGAACCGTAGGGCCTAGGAGGTCCACCTTTTTTTGTATGTTGGTCTTAAGGGGGCATGTCAACCCATCCCATTACCACTTATTTCATGTATAGCGCCACCTAGTTAAAAATTAAAAAGCAAAGAATTAGGTGTTTTCATCACAATATCTCTGGCTGAAATGGTCAAAACTGCACGAAATTGAAAGTGTAGGATCATTATGACACCCTCCAAATGCATGCCAAGTTTTGTGAACTTTTGTTCATGGGGGGCCTTACAATAAAATAATATATGTGTACATTTAGTGACCGTACACCAACAAGGATTCCCGGGACACTGAAAGACCGGGGTACACGAAACTTGGTGGGCATGTAACCCCACATGGATAGCATGGAACCATCGTTTTTCGTTTTGATCTGTAGCCCCCCCCCCCCCGCTGTACTGGACCCTCCGAAAGGAGGGTAGGGCAGACACAGTTTTCTGTGAATATCTTGAGAACCGTAGGGCCTAGGATGACCAATTTTTTCCGTATGTTTGGCTACAGGGGTCATGTTAACCCATTCCATGTGCACACATGTGCATAAACAGATACACACGCACACACATACATTCACAGTAATCATACGTATGACACATACTAACACAGTAGATATATGTACGCATGCATGCACATGCACAAACACACATACGCAGGCAAACACACAAGCACGCACACACACACACACACACACCCACACACATAAACATAAACGTGTACACGCACACATGCACACAATTCAAGAATTTCTCAGAATTATGAACAGGCAAGATGGGGGTGGGGTTGTATAAAATGAATTTTACATGTGAAATCTATGAACTAATCATGTTTTGGTACTGTTTAGCAGATACCAGTGAGAATTGAGTGTGGATAATGCAATTTAGTGAGACAGTTAGAATCATATAGGCCTTTCAGCGTGATTTATTTTTGTGGAAAAAATGTGCTGGACTGGGCGGCGGTCATATTTTGTACCGCTCTGCGGTACATCTAGTTTCTATATGTGTGTCTGTGTACATTTTTAAATGTATCATTCTGATTTTGGTGCCTTGGAAGAAACATGGCTTTTACAGTCTCCCTGGAGACAGACACAAACAGATACACAGGACCCTTCACTGTTGGGAAAACCCTAGTCTACAAACACATCATCACCAACATGGGCAATGTGTACAACCCCAACACAGGTGAATGTCATTTCAAAATATCAGACTATCTATGTCATGTCTTCAGTAGTATGTGTGTGTGACCTGTAGTTCCTCTCTCACTCAGGGTTCTTCACAGCACCGGTGAAGGGAGTTTATGACTTCAATTTTTACGTCTATGGAGGTGGCGGCCCTATTGGAATTGGAGCTTATCTCCGTAGGAACAGGGAGAAGCTTGTGATGGCGTTCACCGGTGGAGATGATCATTCCATAAACGCCTCTAACGGTGTGAGTGTGCTTCTGGAGGTGGGAGATGTGGTGGATATTTACCTGCCTGCCAATCATAGGATAATAGACAATGGAAACCATCACAGCACCTTCAGAGGTCACCTGCTGTTCCAGGTCTAACACACACTACAGGCTGACCATTTAGAAAGTGTGTTACCTGTTGAACCAAAAGAGAGAGAAATACACACTCAATTAATCAATCAGAAGTTGAAAGTTAGGTTATTCGGTAACACTTTACTTGACAGTATCGACATAAGAGTGACATGACACTGTCGTGAACACATGACACTGTCATGACACATGAAACCTACTGTAATCCTAACCTCTAACTCTAATCCTAATCCCAACCCTAAACCTAACCCTAATCCTAACCTTAACTTGCTATGACAAAAAACGAATGTCACTTAATAACAGAAGCGTTATGTCATAAACGTTTATGACTTGTTTATGACACGTTCATGACAGTGTCATGTCACTCTTATGTCGACACTGTCGAGTAAAGTGTAACCGGTTATTCACATTTGCTTGCTACTGTAGCTGTGGTGAGTCCTTTGCCTTGACTGTGCACATTTCAGAAGACGGGTCTGTACTGTAGGTGTGTTGTCTGCATCATACACTGTTTCAGAGTCTGTTTATTATATAGAATAACATGTTCCATGCATTGTGAGCCGTCAGTGGCTCAGGAGGTAGAGGGGTCGTCCAGCAGCTGGAAGGTTGCCGGTCCGTGCCCAAATCCTCCTGACACTTTTGGAGTGTCCTTGAGCAGGAGCAACCCCAGTGCTTCCAATGAGCAGGTGGGTGCCTTGCATATAAATGCAGTCCATTGTACAGGCTCATTTTCACATCTAAAATAAAATGTTGGATCTGCTGTGTATAGCATGTGTCTATGATTGGAGAGAGAAAGACATCATTCTGAATTTTACAGTAGACAGAAACACACACACACACACACACATGTGCATACACATTATTAAGCATGCCTGTGTCATGACTGTCGGCCAAACTCAGTCAGAGAAAAACAGTCCATGATTACTGAGTCAGTCATTCCAAGATAGAAACAGCAGAGTCTAGATCAAACTCCTTCTACCAACACACAGGTGAAGCTAAGCCCACAGTACTGACACACAGGTGAATCAAACCCCACAGTATACACACAGGTGAATCAAACCCCACAGTATTGACACACAGGTGAATCAAAGCCCACAGTACCGACACAGAGGTAGCATACTGTAGGTGTATAAAACCCTATAGAATAACACAGATGTTTATAACATCCTACAGCTATGACAGATAGATAGAAAGCTCTGTGTCTCTGTCTATCATACACCTGTGTCAGTGCTGTAGATGTCTATCATACACCTGTGTCAGTGCTGTAGCTATCTGTGTCATACACCTGTGTCAGTGCTGTAGCTGTCTGTCATACACCTGTGTCAGTGCTGTAGGTGTCTATCATACACCTGTGTCAGTGTATGATAGACACAGGAGGAAAAGAACAGCAGGAGAGGTCGATGTCTGCTCAAATATGTCAGAATTTCTCCAAAAAGATTTCAAAAATGGTAATAATAATAATACAAAAATACTTTTACCTATAACAAACAAAAACAAACAGATTCTAAAAATAATACAGTCAATTCACAATCAATGCACAGAGCACTTACTCTGCCTCAAAAGCAGAACTGAGCTAGCCCATTAAATAGCCTAAGCCATTACTACAAATTTGCCCGCATTGGGATGATGGGCCACCATAAAAAGCCTGGGGAACACTGGAAATATATTTCAATATTTTACTTAATAAGTCAACATATCAACTTGGGTTTTCTGCTCGCTGCCATCATGCCAGGAGTGAGTGTCCAAAACCTTTCTTTTTAGTAAACTATGTGTACACTAACAATGTTCTCAATGCTCAAGTTCATGTGTAGAGACACTGATGATACTTTGATCAAAGTTTCATGTTGTGTCGAGCCTTCTTAGTGTTTTAAAAAAATAGTGATTTTGACGCATCGAAATAGTAGGCTAGTGCCCCTACGACTCCCATTCACGAAAGTTTGACTCGGGTATTCACAAAAACACCCTAGGATGCATTTTGGCGAGAGATACGCCTGAATAAGCAATATTAAACATATTGTAACAAACTGCAAAGTTGTCTCAGAATGGTTTTATTGGTTACGCACCAAAACACACGAACGTCATTACACAGGCAACACAAGGGAGGTCAGTTAAACAAGCACGATACACAAACAGGGTAGTCACATACAATACACGGGGTAAACACATGAGGTACAACATAACGAAAGACTATACCAGCTAACACATATATGACAAGGTAAACGCAATTACTCTCACTAAAACTAAAACATCAACATTACACACACACACATACACTGCACAGCACCATGGGAGTTCAGTCATGAACCAGCTAGGCTCAGTTCACTACACAGCCCCCCGAGACTTAGTCTATGTCCCTTTGACTCAAGTCTTACCCTACGTCAGTCCATGAGCCTGGCTGGAATGCGATGCTGGCGTTGTGGGCACCCGCTGTCGCGGCAGTGACTTCCGGGGACGGCTGCACGGTGATCGGTGTTAGAGCCACAGCTCCATTGTCACCAAGGTCCACAGAATCAGTGTCCAAGTCTCCACGACCCTCAGCTGAGGCCAGGGGTCGATACGGGGCCAGTCGATCACGGTGGAGAGCCACCACTCTCCGACGCTTAATCAGTCTCACACGATAGACCACCGGCGACTGCGCGTCCGTGGCCCCAGCTGCCACTCTGCAGTGCTGCGTTGTGGCGTTGGGCTGCGGTGCGTTGTCTCCGGTCTCTCGATCACTGTAGCTGGTAGCGGAAGGCGGCGAGACGACCTTGGGGTGCTGCTGGCGAGCGTTGAGTCTCTCGCTGGCGTGCTGCTGGCGAGCGTTGACCCTCTCATTGGCGCGACGCTGGCAAGCGTTGAAAACAGCGACTCTCTCTCTCTGCCAGCGGTGATGCAGCCTGTAGACGGCGAGCGGGCTCCGGTTGAGCCGCGGCCAGGCTCCTCTCCTCCCTCCGGTGGCAGTGCTGGCACTGGTCTGCTGCACACGGACGCCTGGACAGGGCGTCCGCGTTGCCGTGAAGGTGACCCGCCCGGTGTCGAATCTCCATGTCGTAGTCCTGGAGCGCCTCCAGCCAGCGAGCCAGCTGGCCCTCTGGTTCTTTGAAGTTCAGCAGCCAGGTGAGCAGCCATGGTCCGTTCTCATGGTCCGAGCAGGAACCGTTTGCCGTAGAGGTAGGTTCGAAAATGGCGCACTGCCACCACCACAGCCAACAGTTCTATGCGGGTCACGCAGTAATTCTTCTCCGCTCGGTCCAGTGAGCGGCTGAAGTATGCGACCACCTGCTCGCCCTGCTCGCCTGCTTGAGAGAGGACAGCCCCGACGCCCACGTCGCTGGCGTCGGTGTCCAGGATGAACGGCAGTTGAGGGTCAGGGAAAGCGAGCACTGGGGCCTCACATAGCGCCCTCCGCAGCCGCCGGAATGCCGCGTCGCACTCTAGCGTCCACGGCCTTTGTGCGTCAATCGATGCAGCGGGCTGGCGATTGTAGCAAAGTCCCGGATGAAACGCCGGTAATATGACGCCAGGCCCAGGAAGCTCCGCAGCTCAGCACCGTCGCGTGGAACAGGCCAACGTCTCACCGTCCCCACCTTAGCTGGGTCGGTGGCCACTCCGGCAGCCCCCACGACATGGCCTAGGAACCCGGTTTGCCTCCGGAACAGGTGGCACTTTTTCGGGTGCAGTTTGAGCCCTGCACCTCGTATGGCGTCGAACACCTTCTCCAGATGTCCTATGGCACCGGTGAAGTCCGTTGCATGACACAGGATGTCGTCCAGGTAAACCACGCAGCATGTTCGTGGAATGCCCGCCAGGACACGCTCCATCAGCCGCTCGAAGTTTGCTGGCCCGTTGCATAGGCCGAACGGAAGTACATGGAACTGCCACAGCCCTTGCCCAATGGTGAACGCTGTCTTCGGCCGAGCTTCCGGGGCTAGCTCAATCTGTCAGTAGCCACTGCGTAAGTCCAGCGAGCTAAACCAGCAGGAGCCGGCAATGCTGTCCAGCGCATCGTCAATGCGGGGGAGCGGGTAGGAGTCTTTCCGGGTTACCTGGTTGAGGCGCCTGTAGTCAACACAGAACCGCCACGAGCCATCCTTCTTCCGGACGAGTACAGCCGGCGCAGCCCAGGGACTACTGCTTGGCTCGATCACTCCTGCCGCGGCCATTTCCTTGACCTTTTCTTCAGCTGCTTGTCGTTTGGCGAACGGTAAGCGATGAGGCTGAAGTCGGATGGGCCGGGCATTTCCGGTGTCGATATCGTGTTGGACCAGGCTCGTTCGGGTGCAGTCCTCATCTCTTGCAGCGAAGATGTCGGTGTACGCTGCTAGTAGTCTCCACACCTGGCTACCCTGTGCTTCACTCAGCCCCTCACAGCTACGAGTGCAGAGTTCATTTACGGCTTGCCTTGTCTCTACAGAGGGCCGCGCTCTCTGAGCGGAGAGTGGTGTTTGCTCAACCCGCTCTCTTGGCTCCTCCCTGGTGGGCGTGAGCTGAGCAGTGGCGGGCTCAACAAGCGGACCTGGATGAGACCTGTTGTTTTCGCGGGCTTGAGTTTCGCGGGCTTGTGTGGGGAGGGGCGGAGTCTGGGATGACGAGTACTCTTTGCGAGTTCGCTTCCTGCGGACTTGTGTGGAGCGAGTTGGAGAGTTCTTCGTCGCGCCAGCTCTCCGCACTTCATGCTCTGTTTTCCCCGCCGTGTGCAACACTACGCTGCTCGTCCCCAAGTGTAGTGTGAACCGGGAAATGTCCACCACAGCCCCCCATTTCTCTAGCACGTCCAGGCCGAGAATGCAATCATCCTGAATGCTAGCCAACCAAAGCCGGCGGCTTGCCGTCTCACTGTTGATGCACACGCACACCACTTTTTGTCCATACAGTTCCGCTCGCTCTCCGGTAACTGTTGTGATGCGCGTTTTTGTCTTTTCCCAGCCTCTGGGTCTGGCTACCAGCGTGCCGGGTAAAAGACTGGGGCGCACAAGCGAGATAGTGGAGATAGTATCGATCAAGGCGTGACACCGAGTCCCGTCTAGTGTGCAGTCCACATACAGTCTTCTGGTTTGACCGAGCCGGCCCAGCCGTATGCAATCCATAGCCCCTCCCGTCGTGCCACCTTCTTCTAGTAACTGGGGCGCGAGCGTGAGGGGTGCCGGGACTGGGCAGTACCACGCGATGTGTCCCGGCTCGCCACACCGGTGGCATCCGTCTCCGCTGGCCGGCCTCTTCCACTCGCGTGGGCGGCGTTGTGGTGGCTGTGCCGTGGTCTGCCGTGTCACCTCCAGTTCCTCCCTGTCTTCCTCCATCGATGTCTGGCGTACGCAATGCCTCGACTCTGTTGTGCGGAAGATGTTTTCCACTCATTCGGCTTCCGCAAGGGCGCTCAGGCGAAGGTGTTCTTTTAGCCGCTCTGGGTGGATGCCTCGCACGAACGCTTCCAGTGCCATCTCTTCATGTAGACTATGGCTGTACGTTGGGTAGCCCCGCTGGGCAGTCTCTTGTCCTTGTGTCGCCGTCTGGAAGCGAGTTGTTCTCTGGCATCGCTGATGAAGATTCTCTGGCCGAATCGTCGTTGCAGAGCGGCTTCGATTGCGGTCCAGCTTACTTGCTCCGCCGATGGCAGGTCTTCTAATACTTGTAGCGCTTCCCCCTCCAGAGCCAACGCCACCTGTATGCCCGTTCTCTCCGGACCTGTACCAGGTATGTCGCCAGCGGCCTTTCGCCATTGTAGCGGGGCAACTTTACGCTGGGGCGCCCTTCTACCGCCACCGTCGCACCGGGGACCGGCCGGTTTCCATCGCTCCCGTGTGGAGCGGGTTCAAGTGGCAGGATGCTGCCATCAGCCCGGTTCGTTTCCTCCTGTGGCCAGGGCCGGGTCTCTTCGTCACGGTCACGCTGCAGGCTGGCTCCGTCTGCTGGGCCCAGCAGGTGGCCATGGGTGAGCGCACTGTCGAAGAGCCGTCTTGGCAGGAAACTCATCATCGCCGGGGTATCAGTTGCAGCTTTCTCCTCCCGTCCAGTAGGGGTCGTCATCCCACTTCTGACACCAATGTAACAAACTGCAAAGTTGTCTCAGAATGGTTTTATTGGTTACACACCAAAACACACGAACGTCATTACACAGGCAACACAAGGGAGGTCAATTAAACAAGCACAATACACAAACAGGGTAGTCACATACAATACACGGGGTAAACACATGAGGTACAACATAACGAAAGACTATACCAGCTAACACATACATGACAAGGTAAACGCAATTACTCTCACTAAAACTAACACCAGCATTACACACATACACTGCACAGCACCATGGGAGTTCAGTCATGAACCAGCTAGGCTCAGTTCATTACAATATTCATAACATTTTGTGTACTATATTATTGCCATTGCTTGTGTGTGATGCCAATGAAACTCTTTCGGACCGTATCGTAAACAGAAAACACGGAAAGTAAATGGGAACGGCTAGTAGGCTGCTGCAGCTAAGGACTTTGGTTAAACTATATTGTTGCAAACTACACTGAAATAACACGTTCAGCAACTTTGTGGTCTATTAGTCCTAGCATAACTATGTTAGGTAAGGTTGTCAACTGTCTCTGGGTCTAGAAACTAGAGATCAAGTAAACTGGTGACAGATCATGAACAAAGTTATTTCTCTTTATTTATTTCGTTGGAAAATACAATGTCAATGTCAGACTGTTAGAAAATGGGCTGTATGTAGAAAATGTAGAATGTAGAAAATGGGCTCGTAACTTAGGGAGCGTACCTATGTTCTCCGGGTCCTATGTTCCCCGGGTCCTATGTTCAGCACTTTGTATGAGACCGGGGAACATAGGACCCTTTTTTAAAACCCTAACCATAACCCTAACCCCGAGCGGGGAACATAGGACCCTTTTTTAAAACCCTAACCATAACCCTAACCCCGAGCGGGGAACATAGGACCGGGGAACCTGAAGACTGAGCTGTATTTCGCATATTATGTCCCTTGCTGGCCACCGTTTAACATGGCGCACGTACACAGCGAGTTGACACAGCATTTATGTAAATGTAATTGAGGATTTCTAAGCCAATAGGTATGCCTCGAGTTGTTGGTGGTGGTAATTAAACATGAATGGGGGCACATTTATGGATGGGAAATGTTGATTTTGTTAACAAACAACTGAAAACATTACACAGGGGACCTTTAACAATTGTGAAAAACTGTGTTCCGGAAAAGACAGGCATTTCAGTACTGTAAATGAGAAGTACATTGCAGTCTACATACTACAATGCACTCTGAATGCTTCACTGATTGACTGTTTCTGTCCATTGGTGATATGAACCTCCACTGTTCAGCTACCTGTTTACACTCTATTGGTTGTGTCATGTTATTTGAAACAACTGTGATCAATTTTAAATCATGTTACAGTAAACATATGGCATTTGTGCTTTCTTTGTGTTTACCTTTTGCCACTTGTAGTTACCATTATGCATCACAATGCAAAATGTGTTTTATTGCATGAGAATGTGTTTAGAGTTTTGCAAAAAGAGTCTAGGAGATCTGCAATTGTGTTTTATATCTGATAACTGTTTAAGGTTTTGCCAAATGGGTGATCGATTCAAGAAATGTGTTCGGACAACTAAGAATTTGGCTCAGAGAATGGAGTTTAGTGTTTTAGCAATTGTGAAAAACTTTAATGTATGGTTTTGAAGATTTGGTATGGGGTTATGGTATTATATGGTTTTAAGGATTTGGTGGGGTTATGGTATTATATGGTTTTGAGGATTTGGTGGGGTTATGATATTATATGGTTTTGAGGATTTGGTGGGGTTATGGTATTATATGGTTTTGAGGGTTATGATATTATATGGGGTAATGGGGTTAGAGTGACATGTTTACTGTAGAAATTGTATGTTTACTGTAGAAATTGTATGTTTACTGTAGAAATGGTATGATATGCAAAGATTTTGTGTGTAAGCAGTTGAAGAAACAGTGCACTTCAAAATGGGTACGTCCTCAATGTACAGGTCTGGTCTTATGTGTCATGTTTGGTCATTATATTTGTGTACTCTTAATGATCTTCTAGAAAGAAAACCAAGCATACTGTACACGACATCCTAAGAAAACCTGTTTTGTCAAATGTGTGTTGCATTGACTACATTAGTGTGTAACTGATTCAAACATTATCAGATCATATGATGGATGTGTTTGTGATATGATAATCAAATAGAGTTTTGATAAATAATGTATAGTTTTGACAGAAATGTCTAATTGTGTGTAGTGTTGTGTTAATTGTGTGTAGTGTTTTGAAAAAACGGGCCCTGTTTTCAAAATTGTGCTTAAGCAATTGAAAATACTGTAATATCCTACATTTCACAATCCCATCACAGGATAAGAGTCAGCTCTCTATGAGCTTAAATACGGCTCGTCTGGACTGTAGCGTTTACACCGCACAGCCTCCTTGCAGAGAGCAGAACTCACCCCAGACAACAGCCCACAGCCAGAGTAGAGACAGATCTGTGTGTTGAGCAAGAGGATGACTCCTGGAACTGTGCCGCTGTTGCTGTGGTCTGCTCTGGTGGTGGCTGCAGCAGAAAGTGAAGCCGAGAGGGAGATGAGGGGGATGATGGAGGAGCAGAGGGAGATGAGGGATCTGATGGAGGAGCAGGTGAGGGCTCTGATGGAGGAGCAGATGAGGGCTCTGATGGAGGAGCAGAGGGGGATGAGGGCTCTGATGGAGGAGCAGATGAGGGCTCTGATGGAGGAGCAGAGGGAGATGAGGGCTCTGATGGAGGAGCAGATGAGGGCTCTGATGGAGGAGCAGATGGCTCTGATGGAGGAGCAGAGGGGGATGAGGGCTCTGATGGAGGAGCAGAGGGGGATGAGGGCTCTGATGGAGGAGCAGAGGGGGATGAGGGCTCTGATGGAGGAGCAGATGAGGATGAGGGCTCTGATGGAGGAGCAGATGAGGGCTCTGATGGAGGAGCAGATGAGGGCTCTGATGGAGGAGCAGAGGGTGGAGCTCAGACACACTAAGGCACAATTGGACACCATGGAGACCAGACTGAGAGCCAGTGAGAAACTAGTGCAACAACTAAGGAGTGACATTGCGGGTGAGAGATCTGATCCTATCACTGGTGTCATTTCTGTGTACTGCATGCCATTGTGTTTGCTATTTCCTTTTGCCATTTGCTTGTGGTTCACATATAGATGTGTTTCTCTTTTTCTGTGTATGTGTGTGTCATGTATGTTTGTTTGTGCGCACATGTGGGTTTGTGTGTGTATGTGTGTGAGAGTGTGTGTGTGTGTTTGTACGCATGTGTGTGTGTGTAACCTCAGTTTCTACAGGGAATCTGAACCTCACGGGGAGCCAGATGGAGAGAGAGGAGAGGAGGGTGGCCTTCTCCGCCTCACTGATAACATCAGGTCATGTGTCTGTTGGTCCAGCCAATACCAATCTGACACTGATCTACAGAAATGTCATTACTAACATTGGAGATGCCTACAACAATAAGACAGGTATTACTGTAAACGAACAGCCCAAGACTCATACTGCAGTGATCATATCATATCATATCCATATCCAGAGGTGTAAAAGTCCAGCTTCAGAAAGTACAAGTCCTGCCACATGTTTGCTCCAACCATTCCCCAAACCAGCTGATTCTAATTAGCACAACTCCTCAGCCAAGTAGATCAGCTAAATTAATGAAATAACCTGTGTTAAGTGCAGAGGTAGAACCAATACATGGTGAGTGTATCATGGTGTCATCATGGTAACTTTTACTTTCTGAAGCCAGACTTTTACACCTCTGTCCATATGCTGTCTTGTCAAATCTACTGTCATACAGACATTAGTCTCTTCATGTGAAATCTGCTGTCATACAGACATTAGTCTCTTCATGTCAAATTTACTGTCATACAGACATTAGTCTCTTCATGTCAATACTGTCATACAGATATTACTCTCTTTGTGTCAAATTTACTGTCATACAGACATTAGTCTCTTCGTGTCAAATTTACTGTCATACAGACATTATTAGTCTGTCATACGTACAGACATTAGCCTCTTCGTGTCAAATCTACTGTCATACAGACATTAGTCTCTTTGTGTCAATACTGTCATACAGACATTAGTCTCTTCGTGTCAAATTTACTGTCATACAGACATTAGTCTGTCATACGTACAGACATTAGTCTCTTCGTGTCAAATTTACTGTCATACAGACATTAGTCTCTTTGTGACAATACTGTCATACAGACATTAGTTTCTTCATGTCAATACTGTCATACAGACATTAGTCTCTTCGTGTCAAATTTACTGTCATACAGACATTAGTCTGTCATACATACAGACATTAGTCTCTTCATGTCAATACTGTTAAACAGACATTAGTCTCTTCGTGTTGTCTCTGGACTACAGGTATTTTCACAGCTCCAGTCAGAGGGGTCTACTACTTTACCATGTTTATCTATGGTTCCGGTCATAATTGGGTATCTGTAGGAGGCTCTCTTAGTAAGAATAAAGAGCATGTGGTCATTGCCTACTGTCACCTGCCCCATGGCAAAGCCAGTGCCTCCAATGGAGCTTCCTTGCTGCTGGAGGTGGGAGACCAGGTCTTCGTGATCCTATATACTGACTCGTGGGTCCGCGACAGCTATAACCACCACACCAGCATCTCCGGTCACCTGCTATTCCCCATGTGAAGCGCTGACGAGAATTAGATAATCTATTCCATAACATTCACAGGAGAGGATTAGTTTTGACTCTATACTGAGATGTTGCACACACTCTGTCACATTTGTAGTGGAAATATTAAAAATGTGTCATCAAGAAGGTGTCATCAATCTGAGATGCTCTTTTTTGTCTCTCTGTGAAATGAAAATGGTTGTGTTGTGTGTGTGTGTATGTGTGTACAGTATGTGTGTGTGTTTGAGATGCTGATAGAACCACACAACCATCCATCAGGAGGTTCAGCTCCTAAGAAAATTAATTAAAAAAAAGTGTCATGTTTAGTGTGAGTCCATGTAGGGCTGTGTTTGTATTAGTGATGTTGCCAGGAGCAACTGGTGATGTAGGCCTGCTGTTTCTTAACTAGTGGGTCACAGAAACGCTCTGGGAGGGTCGCGGAGCTTGTGGTTAAAAAACGTTTTTATTTGTATGTCAGTCATTGCCATGGACAATGTTTATGTGACATGTCATGTTAGACATCATTTTAGTGGTAAACCCATGTACAACCCTGAATATTTGAAGTAAGATGTGGATTAATTTAAATAGAGGCCAAAATGGGACAGAAACCCCAGTGTGTGGTGTGCAGTGAATTGCTGGCACATGAGAGCATGAAACCATCAAAACTAAAATGCCACATGGAAACAAAGCACCCCTGTCAAAGACAAACCTGTCAAGTTCTTGAAAACTTCAAAAATGTAATGCCAAACATCAGCATGTTTCAAACAAGTAGGCCTACAGGCACGTTGCGTCCCTTAATATGTAGCTCACCGTATCCGTTGGCTTGAGCGCTAAACAAATATATGGGTCGCGACTTCATGAAATGGGAAATTGTGGGCCCCAAAGCCAGACCACTTAAGAACCACTGCTCTATGGATTTTGAGCTGCTTTTATTTATTTAGCAAAGAACCTGTGGTGGGATCTGGAGATGTTACATGCACTGGGCACCAGGGGGCAGTGTGGAGAAGCGTGAGCGTGGCAGTGTTTTTCAGTAGCCTGTCTCTCATCCTAGTCCATACCTGTCAACATAGCTTTCCAAAAACGGGAGATTTTTTTTTCGGGGGGGGGGGGGGGGGGGTCAGTGTTTATACCGGATCTGTGTTTGCATATGTAGGCTAATACGTTTCATACACGTGTTTCAACACTGCATTTCGGTCGTTGCTTTTACCTTACCATTACCTTACGCATGCCAGTTATGTATCCACCAGCTGCCTGCCTGCAGCCTACCTCCAAAGCTGCTTGCTGTCTGATTTGGTTCCGAGGACACAAGTTCAGTGTATCAACAACACTCAATAACAGTTTATGTGATGTGTTAATCAATTAAATTTCCAAGAATTTTACAACAGCTAGTTCTGGAGTAGGCCATTCAACTAGCCCGCTTGCTTACGACGAGACTCAGGCTGCGCAATCGGCACCCGCTTCCTTATTTGGGTTTTGGGTTGCCAGGTTTTAGCCTATGACAAAACGGTTGAAATTGAAACTAAGTGATTGTGTATGTGTAGGGTGTATTTCATACACAATCTGGTAACCTGGGAGATGTCAGACTAATAGAAAAAATTAATGGATCAATAATTTTAAAATGAACTTTTATGGCCATGCAAATTACGGGAGTTTTCCGGGAGAAATAACAAAACGGGAGGGTGCCGGGAGATGACCTTGAAATACGGGAGAACCCGGTAAAAACGGGAGTGTTGACAGGTATGTCCTAGTCTTGTGGAGCACTACTGAGAGCAGAAGGTCTGTGCTACAGTTTCATTGATTATGACTTATATTAGTGCTGTCTGAAAGTGATGTGAACATATGGGACCTCCATGAAGGCAAAATATATACTACACAAGCTCCAAATAAGCTCCTTTATTTTTATAAACAGTGGTAAATACTGTTGAACATCACATTGTAAAGTCATCTGTTCATACAGTACAATCATCCTAGTTATTGAAAATAAAGATGAATCACTTGTCAAAGATGGAGGAGAGAATTTGTGTGTGTGTGTGTGTTTGTATTCCTGTGAGTGCACAGTAAACATGACCTCCTGCATGCATGCTGTGTGTGTATGTGTTTGTGTATGTGAGCATGAGTGTGTGTGTATGTCTTTGTGTTTGTGTGTGTTTGTATGTGAGCATGTTTGTGTGTATGTGAGTGAGTGTGTTTGTGTGTGTGTGTATGTAGGCACCTCCCCATCACATGAGGAAGAGGAGTTGCCCGCTGAAGGTTGTGTAATGCCCTGTGTAGGCAGATACCCAGGCCCCCTGTCCCAGACGCAGACACACAGTGTCACCCTTCTCCAGCTGCAGGGACACCCCCTGGGAGGTGTTGATGTCATGGGAGGCTATGTGGTTGTAGGCGGCCACCACGTGCTGACCGTTCTTCAGGAGGTTGGCTCCCGCTCCGTGGGTACCACCAGCAAAGATGTGGTAGCGGAATTGGTACACTCCTCTCACAGGAGCCGTGAAGATGCCTGGGACAGAGAACAACATGCAGACAAAGAAAGGTCATGAAAACTAGGAGAGGTCATGGACACTAGGAGAAGTCATGGCGACTAGGAGAGGTCATGGATACTTAGATAGGTCATGAGGATATGGAGAGGTCATGAGGATTAGGAGGTCATGGAGACTAGGAGATATGATGGCGAGTAGAAGAGGTCATTGCGAGTAGGAGAGGTCATGGAAAGGTCATGGAGAGACCTGGAGACTATAACAGGTCGTGTGTGTGTGTGTGTGTGTGTGTGTTTGTGTAGCAGTGTACTGAGAGCATACTGTAGATGTGTGTGTTTCTTTGTGTGTGTGTGTTGCAGTGGACTGTAAGCGTAGATGTGTGTGTGTGTGTGAGCGACCGAGGCAGCCAGCCCACCAATTGGGATGTGAGCTTGGGGTTGTAGGTGGAAAAGGAGGTGCAGGAGAGGTTTTCAGCGTGCAATTTCTATTTATTAAATAACCAAAAGAAAAACTTGCAGGAATAGCAATAGGCTATTATTTAACAACAAAAAAAAACACTTTCAAACAAACAAACCAAAAATAAGTTCAGTATTCCAGTTCAGCAGTTCAGTATTCCAGTTCAGTATTCCAGTTACCAACAATCGCAGAGCATAAAGCTACAGTAAGTCTCTACCTCACAACAGGAGAGCCGCTTTCTCTTTGCTCTCGAGAGGAACTGAGCTACCCCTCTTAAATAAGCCTACCAATTGGCCTAAATTAGCCCAAATGAGGATATTGGCTCAAACCACTCAAATAGCTCTCTAACTACCTATTACAAATATATACAAAATGACAATGGTGCATATTACTATGAAAATATATGTTAATTACCATAACCAATATTGCCCACATACATAATAATAACAAGACGACAAACAGACAAGGCAAACACCCCTGTATCATAATGCCCCACTCCCTCCCCCTGTGGGATGTTGGTAAAAGCACTGTCCCAACGCGAAGCGCGCTTCCGCAATGGGACGGTGGCTGGGAAGCCGAAGCACCAGGAAGTGTTTTGAGTATGGTGAATGTTAACCGGTTTACAGGCGTTGTACAGCGAATGCAAATGGTAAATGGAATGACAGTGGGTACCACACTATGTGTTTAAGTTACCGGGAACAAAGAAAGACATTATTATAATTAATGCCGCTTTTGGCAAAACTAAAGAAAAATCGCGGCAGACCAAACATTTGGTCTGACGCATGAATGAACGCCAAACTGGCGGCAAAACTCCCGACACTAACGATTAGACAAAACTGTACACCAAACACACTTTACACAACATGAAACAATACTTCAAACAAACACACAACATCGTTTATACGCAAGGCAGATGTGGAGGGTGACTGTGTGCGTATGGGTGCATGTACTGTACAGTATGTGTGTGTGCAACCGAGTGGAGTCTCTCCCTCTCTCGCATTTCAAGAGCGCACCGAAACGTCTTTAAAGTCCGATATAGGGAGAAGGGGGAAAGTTCAACTTCTCACAGTGTGTAGCAGTGGACTGAAAGAATAGATGTGTGTGTGCGTGTGTGTGTGTAGCAGTGGACTGTAAGTGTAGATGTGTGTGTGTAGTGGACTGAAAGGATAGATGCGTGCGTGTCTGTGTGTGTGTGCATGTATGTGTGTGTAGCAGTGTAATGAAAGCGTAGATGTGTGTGTGTGTAGCAGTGGGTTGAATGTGTTAGTGTTTCCAGTCCTACCTGTGTTGGGGTCATAGGCGCTGCCGATGTTGATGAACACGTGGTTGAAGATCAGGGTGGTTGCAGTGTTGAAGGGTCCGATGTGTTTGTTCACCGACACAGCAAAGGAAGCGGAGAAAGCCACCTTACTGTCTGTGGGAGAGAAACGGTGAGTTTCTGTGTTTGTGTGCGAGAGTGTTTGTGTCTGATTTCCATTGCATTCCATTTCCATTGATCAGTCAAAAACAGGCTGCTGCTGTACGAGCCCATTTACAACCCTTATAGCGAATAAAAAGGCAGATATCCAACGCCCCGTCTTTTTGCTCTCATTTTACCATTCCATATCACTCAAGACACTCAAAGATGCTTATGAATATATCTTTCCTTCTTCTCACACAGAAATATCTAACCTCCGTATCACTCAAGACACTCAAAGATGCTTATGAATATATCTTTCCTTCTTCTCACACAGAAATATCTAACCTCCATTGTCTTTCTTCAGTTCCGCTATTTGTTTCTCCATTTGTGTCTTGGTAAGTCTGAGCTCCACTCTCTGCTCCTCCACTGTCTTCTCACTGGCTCTCAGTCTGGTCTCCATGGCCTCCATTTGTGTCTTGGTGTGTCTGAGCTCCACTGTCTGCTCCGTTATCAGAGCGGTCATCTCTCTCAGCACAGTGCAGATGTCCGGTTGGCAGCTTTGTTGGGTTTGGGCAGGCCCTGGAGCTTCATCTTGGAGATTTGTGTGTCCGCTCTCTGCTGCAACCACAACCAGAGCAGACCCCAGCACCAGCAGCACAGCTCCAGGAGTCTTCATCCTTATGCTCAACACACACACACAATCCTCATGCTCAACACACACACACAAACTCCTTTTATTTATTTAGCTATCAAAGAACCCATCTCAGCCAATGGGACGGGAGGGTTTCTGGTCATGTGATGTGATTGTGAAATGTGGGAAGTTTGTGACACTATCAGCAGCAGTGGGGAAACCCAGGATTTCCTGCTTCATGTAGGAATATGCAATACTACAAATATTATGCTTCATGCTTCATGTAGGAATACGCAATACTACACATATTATGTTTCATGTGGGAATATGCAATACTACAAATATTATGCTTCATGTAGGAATATGCATACTACAAATATTATGCTTCATGTAGGAATACGCAATACTACACATATTATGTTTCATGTGGGAATATGCAATACTACAAATATTATGCTTCATGTGGGAATATGCAATACTACACATATTATGTTTCATGTGGGAATATGCAATACTACAAATATTATGCTTCATGTGGGAATATGCAATACTACAAATATTATACTTCATGTGGGAATATGCAATACTACAAATATTATGCAAGGCAAGGTTATTTATATAACAAATTTCATACAGAGTCCCAAGAAGGTTCATTCTTCCAGGCAAACACAACACTGAGCAAGAGAGTAGGGTAGTCAAGCGTGCATCTGTTTAAGTGCATTTGATAGGTTATCTGAACGGTTTGGTCTTAAAAGAAAAGTCTGAGTTAGAACAACCTAGTGTCTCTTTTTGGATGGTAACGAGTGTAAACCTTCATTGGGGACCACATGTGTTTTACAGTAACAGTGTTAACCCCGTCACGTCACAAGACTGTGAGTTATCTCCTCTGCCCATTAAGCATCAATAGCATTCTCACACTCAGTCCTTCTTAAAGGAAGGAAACAGGTGATATCTGAATAGGAGGTCAAATATAAAAGCACCAGTTCATATTTCTGAGCAACCTAGACCTGTGACAGACCTCTTTAACCTAGACTTGTGACAGACCTCTTCAACCTATACCTGTGACAGACCTCTTCAAATTCCTCTGAACTTACATCAGCAGTCATCTGAAATGAGACGTCACCACCACCACCAATCATTATAAAAGCAAAGCAAAGACTGTACTTTCTAAGGGTATGTTCAGACTAGAGGTATTTTTCGCAGATGTTGGTGTCCATTTTACATTATAATCCTATGGAGTAGATCTTTTCAAAGAAGTCCTCGGCTCCTTTTAAAACGTGATTGCAGGCATCTTTTTCTGCAGCTCAGAGCTGTTTTTAAAGTGGAGAAATGTTCAACTTCTAGCACCCTACATCACACTGTTTTTTGACAGCTGACCAATCACAAGCGGATAACCGAGACCTGTGGTTTAGATGCTTCTGGTTGCTTTTTGGAACAAAAACGATGGCAGTACTTCGAAAGGCGACCCAGGAGTTGAGGACGCATCTTACCACATAGCTCACCGTATTTGGCTTAAATGCAAAAATATGGGTCGTGACTTTATGAACATGGGAAATTGTGGGTCCCAAAGCCAGACCAGTTAAGAATCACTGATTTATACTATACTACACTACACTACACTATATTATCTTACTGTATCTTATATATTATATTATATTATGATATTATGAACTACTAATAATAATATAACAATAAGGGGAAGAGTTTGGTACTATGATCAAATTACTTCCAACCTACTATACTACTACTACTACTTACATACTGTCTCACCTTCAGACTACTACACTACCACTACACTACTACTACTATACTACTACAGACCACTACATTACTACTACAGACTACTACTATACTACTACAGACCACTACACTACTACTACTATACTACTACAGACCACTACATTACTACTACAGACTACTACTATACTACTACAGACCACTACACAACTACTACAGACTACTACTATACTACTACAGACCACTACACTACTTATACTACTACTACAAACCACTATACTACAACTACAGACCACTACACTACAACTACTACAGACCACTACACTACTACTACACTACTACAACTACAGACTACTACACTACCTACCGACCACTATACTACTACTACTACTACTATTCTACTACTACAGACCACTATACTACTATAATACTACAGACTACTACACTACTACAGACCACTACACTACTACTACTATACTACTACAGACTACTATAGACCATTACACTACTATTACAGACTACTACTATACTACTACAGACCACTACACTACTTATACTACTACTACAAACCACTATACTACTACTACAGACCACTACACTACTACAACTACAGACCACTACACTACTACAACTACTACAGACCACTACACTACTACTACACTACTACAACTACAGACTACTACACTACCTACCGACCACTATACTACTACAGACTACTACACTACTACTACTACTACTACTATTCTACTACTACAGACCACTATACTACTATAATACTACAGACTACTACACTACTACAGACCACTACACTGCTACTACTATACTACTACTACAGACCACTACACTACTACTACTATAATACTACAGACGACTACACTACTACAGACTACTATACTACTACTACAGACCACTACACTACTACTACTATACTAATACAGACTACTATACTACTACTATACTACACTACTACTACAGACTACTATAAGTAGTAGTATAGTAGTCTGTAGTAGTAGTGTAGTAGTGTACTACTAATACAGACTACTACACTACTACAGACTACTACACTACTACTACTATACTACTACAGACTACTACACTACTACAGACTACTATACTACTACAGACCACTACACTACAACTACTACTATTCTAATACAGACTACTATACTACTCCTACACTACTACTACAGACTACTATACTACTACACTACTACAGAGTACTATACTACTACAGACTACTACACTACTACTACTACTACTATTCTACTACTACAGACCACTATACTACTATAATACTACAGACTACTACACTACTACAGACCACTACACTGCTACTACTATACTACTACTACAGACCACTACACTACTACTACTATAATACTACAGACGACTACACTACTACAGACCACTACACTAGTACTACAGACTACTATACTACTACTACAGACCACTACACTACTATACTAATACAGACTACTATACTACTACTACTACTATACTACACTACTACTACAGACTACTATACTACTACTAATACAGACTACTACACTACTACAGACTACTACACTACTACTACTATACTACTAAAGACTACTATACTACTACAGACCACTACACTACAACTACTACTATTCTAATACAGACTACTATTCTACTCCTACACTACTACTACAGACTACTATACTACTACACTACTACAGAGTACTATACTACTACAGACTACTATATTACTACTACAGACTACTATACTACTACACTACTACAGAGTACTATACTACTACAGACTACTATACTACTACTACAGACTACTATACTACTACTACAGACCACTACACTACTATACTAATACAGACTACTATACTACTACTACTACTATACTACACTACTACTACAGACTACTATACTACTACTAATACAGACTACTACACTACTACAGACTACTACACTACTACTACTATACTACTACAGGCTACTACACTACTACAGACTACTATACTACTACAGACCACTACACTACAACTACTACTATTCTAATACAGACTATTATTCTACTCCTACACTACTACTACAGACTACTATACTACTACTCATACAGACTACTACAGACCACTACACTACTACTACTATACTACTACAGACTACTACAGACTACTATACTACTACAGACCACTACACTACAACTACTACTATTCTAATACAGACTACTATTCTACTCCTACACTACTACTACAGACTACTATACTACTACACTACTACAGAGTACTATACTACTACAGACTACTATACTACTACTACAGACTACTATACTACTACAGACCACTACTACTACAGACTACTATACTACTACTACTATACTAATACAGACTACTACTACACTACTACTACAGACCACTACACTACTATAGACTACTACTACAGACTACTATACTACTACTACAGACCACTATACTACTACTGCTATACTAATACAGACTACTACACTACTACCACTATACTACTACAGACCACTACACTACTACTACTACAGACTACTATACTACTACTACTATACTACTACAGACTACTATACTACTACTAGTGACCTGCCCACACAGTGTTTCCCAGACCCCTTATAGGATGAATTTAGTCAGATGTTATGAATAAGTGTCTCCCCTGTATAATAGGCTAGAACTAGTTGATAAAAAGGATTTTCATATCCAACACTATCTAACTGCCTTTTCC
The DNA here is from genome assembly GCF_018492685.1 of Alosa sapidissima. Taxonomy (NCBI): domain Eukaryota; kingdom Metazoa; phylum Chordata; class Actinopteri; order Clupeiformes; family Clupeidae; genus Alosa; species Alosa sapidissima. Next base: position 3,788,403 of record NC_055972.1, on the reverse strand, counting down.
AAGTATGTAGCTTGGTGCATGTACACACTCTGACCACAGAGTATGCGGCCAAACTGGCACCCCATGTCTTTCTTTTAACAGAGTGTGATTTTATAATCATCCATGATTCAAAAGCGCTTGAGAGAAACAGATGACACAACATTTTCAGTCATAAAGTTTAATCGGAATGGCAGAAAAACAGTCCATGTAAACAGGCTACTGAGTGGTCTTTGTGTTTAAAGCCTTGTGTCTGTTTTAATCACATAGGAAAGAGCAGGTGGCCAGAGAAGGTGGTGTGGAAGTTGCCGTTGTCTCTGGCCCAGCCGTTGGGCCACAGCTTCAGGTAGACCACGTCCCCCACCTCCAGCAGCAGAGAAGCCCCATTGGAGGGCTTCACATACATACCGGCTTGTTGAGAGTAGGCGATGACTGTGTGTTGGGCATTTTTATAGAGGGACACCCCGGTAGCAGTACTTGCGTGACCATTCCCAAAGATGAAAAAGACAAAGTGGTAGACCCCTCTGACTGGGGCTGTGAACACTCCTGAAACAGCAACAAAAAAAATACTTTAAGAGATTTAGGGAATTGTAACAGCCATTATGTAGCAAGTCTCCAAACTGTGATAATTCACAGGGTGGTCAAGATAGTTTGAGATGTAGATAACAGATGTAGATGTCAGAAAACAATACCATGTTTCAAACGCAAAGTGTGTCAAAATTCCCACCCATTCTTCTCTGTTATGTACCTGTGTTTGGGTTGTAAGCACTTCCAATGTTGATGAATGGATTTTTGAAGACCAAGGGGGTTGCATCTTTAAAAGGTCCAAAGGTTTCATCTCCTAAAGCCACTAGTGAGGCGGAGAAGGCCACCCTCCTCTCCTCTCTCTCCCTCCTCAGCTCCTCCACCTGGCTCCCCGTGAGGTTCACTCTGCCTCCTACAGCTCTCACAGCTGCTGCTTGCTCCTCCTGTTTCTCCTTCAGCTCCTTAATAACGGCTCTCTGCTCCTCCACTATCTTCTCACTGGCCCTCAGTCTGGTCTCCATGGCCTCCACCTGTGTCTTAGTGTATCTGAGCTCCACTCTCTGCTCCACCACCAGAGCGCTCATCTCTCTCAGCACAGTGTGGATGTCAGGCTGGCAGCTTTGCTGGGTGGAGGCTGTGGCTGTGTCTCCACTCTCTGCTGCAACCACAACCACAACCACACCAGACCACAGCAACAGCAGCACAGCTCCAGGAGCCTTCATCTTCATGCTCAACACACACACACACACACACACACACACACACAGCTCTGTCTCTGCTCTGGCTATGGGCTATTCAGCAGTGTCAGCTCTTCTCTCTGTGAGGACCTTATAAAGGCTTCAAAGCCAAACCCAGTTAAACAAATACAGCACTGGAGTGGGTTGTCTCTGGACTCCTCTTGTAGAATCACTCTCCAAGGACTTTGACCCCCTTTTATTCATCAGTGGTCATGTAATGTGATTGTGAAATGTGGGAAGTTTGTGACACTATCAGCAGCAGTGGGGAAACCCAGGATTTCATGTGGGAATTTGTAGTAGCCTACTACATAATAATATATAATATATATAATATATAATACTACTACAAATACTATAACACCACAATAAAACATCCTCCTCGTCTTCTTCACAGGTATACCACAGTACATATATACATACATATCCACAGTACATATATACATACATATCCACAGTACATATATACATACATATACGGGG
>NC_055972.1:3776685-3784185 GCF_018492685.1 Alosa sapidissima | reverse complement strand
TGCCCGGCCTAAAGCAGATTGGAGATTTGAACACAGTCTCTCTGTCGTACCCATACAAACCACACCACCACGCACACACAAACCACACCACCACGCACACACACACACCACACCACCACGCACACACACACACACCACATCACACCACCACGCACACACACACACCACACCACCACGCACACACACACCACACCACCACGCACACACACACACCACACCACCACGCACACACACACACACCACACCACCACGCACACACACCACATCACACCACCACGCACACACACACACCACGCACACACACATCACACCACCACGCACACACACACACCACACCAGCACGCCAACACACACCACACCAGCACGCACACACACACCTCACCAGCATGCACACACACCACACCACCACGCAAACACACACCACACCACCACACACACACACACCACACCACTATGCACACACACACCACACCACCACGCACACACCACGCACACACACACCACACCACCACGCACACACACACACCACACCACCACGCACACCACACCACCACGCACACACACACACACCACACCACCACGCACACACACATCACACCACCACACACGCAAACACACACCACACCACCACACACACACACACACCACACCACCATGCACGCACACACCACACCACCACGCACACACACACCACACCACCACACACACTCTCTCTGCTGTACCCATACACACACACACATTACATTACATTTAGCAGACACTTCTTGACCAAAGTGACTTACATATGTCAGCTATATTACAAGGGATCACATTGTACCCGGAGCAACTTGGGGTTAAGTGCCTTGCTCAAGGGCACAACGGTGGAAGCTGGGAATTGAACCGACAACTTTCAGGCTACTGCACGCTAGCCCAGCTCCTTAACCACTACACTACCACCGCCCTACAGGCTACTGCACGCTAGCCCAGCTCCTTAACCACTACACTACCACCGCCCCCCCATCAAACCCCCCCCACACACAACACCACCACACACACTCTCTGCCGTACCCATACACACACACCACACCACCACACACACTCTCTGCCGTACCCATACACACACACCACACCACCACACACACTCTCTGCCGTACCCATACACACACCACACCACCACACACACTCTCTGCCGTACCCATACACACACCACCACACACACTCTCTGCCGTACCCATACACACACCACACCACCACACACACTCTCTGCCGTACCCATACACACACCACCACACACACTCTCTGCCGTACCCATACACACACCACCACACACACTCTCTGCCGTACCCATACACACACCACCACACACACACTCTCTGCCGTACCCATACACACACACCACACCACCACACACACTCTCTGCCGTACCCATACACACACACCACTGCATGTTGTACGTGCTCGCACTGACTCACACACGACACAAGTGCAATTCAAATATTTACTTAACAAGAACTGCTCAATAGCTCCAAAACAGATGATGCCAGAGCATGTACTCTCAGATGCATACACACACACACACTCTCTCTCAGATGCGTCGCTGATCTTGTCTATCTGTCCTCTCACACACATTTTGGATATTTCTCCTCGTCTCTGCTGGTCTGCTATAACACACACACACACACCACAAACTTTATCTCTCTCTCTCCCTCTCTCTTTGATTCCAAACACACACACACACCTTTTATCTCTGTCTTTATCTCTCTCACAAACACATACACTCACACACCATACATATCTTATGTACGTATCTTATACATATCTTTGTCTCTATCTCTCTCCCTCTTTCCAAACATGCACGCACACACACACACACACACACACACACACACACACACACACACAGCACACCACCACACACACACTACACTCTTTCTCTCTCTCTTCCCCTCTCTCTCTCTCTCTCCCTCTGTCTCTCTCTCTGCCCCCCCCCCCCCCCGTATAACTTCCTGTTGGTGGGGTTGCGTGTGGGAGAATTACGGCGGATTACGCTGACTGAGCGCTGCTCTGATTACCCCACATCTAGTTTCCAGACAGTCACGTTCAGAGGGCCTCTCGTCGGCTGACGGAGCTCAAGCTTCAGGGGCCATGCGTGCCCCTGGTGAGCCGGAGTTCCCCTGCCTGCCCCCCCCCCCCCCCCACGCTGCTAAAATGCCATCCACGGGCGCTTATCGCACTTCAGCAACACTGACCACAGCAGGCTGATTTCAACCTGGCCCACAGAGCTCCACAAGTTATGGGCTTAAACAGAATGTCAAAAACACGGTATTTACGTGGTTATTTGTGTGTGTGTGTGAGTGTGTTTGAGTGTGTGTGTGTGTGTGTGTGTCGGTGTGTGTGTGTGTGTGTGTGTGTGTGTGTGTGTGTGTGTGTGTGTGTTTGAGTGTGTGTGTGTGTGTGTGTGTCTGTGTGAGTGTGTTTGAGTGTGTGTGTGTGTGTGTGTGTGTGTCGGTGTCGGTGTGTGTGTGTGTGTGTGTGTGTGTGTGTGTGTGTGTGTGTGTGTGTGTGTCGGTGTCGGTGTGTGTGTGTGTGTGTGTGTTGTTTCGTTGTATGTTTGCCCCAGCCCAGCCCAGCAGCCTCCCTAGTCCACTGTATGGGGTCAGTGGTCACAAAGGCTCAGGTCTAGAGCTCAACACACTGGATGGGAAAGTGCTTCGATTACCACCTGCTAGAACTGGAGGGAAAGTTTGTTTTCACAGGATGTGTTGGGCCCACAAGCGAGGCTTTGTGCGAGCAGAGAAGCTTTGACTCATGGGCCAGAGGAACAAGGAGAGGAGGGGGAGACGTGACAGAGAGTGAGGGATAGAGAGGAAAAAAGGAGGAGAGAACACTTAGGCGCCCCGGTCCCCCACCTCTCAGGCAGGACTGCGTCTGCGGGGACTCAAAATGGCCGACACTGCACAGGAGGACCACGCCACTTAGAGAGAGGAGGCATAATAACGGTACTTAGCTGTCACCTCTCTCCTGGAATCTAGCTTGGGTTTTTTATCTGGCTGTGTGTGTGAGTGTGTATGTGTGTGTGTGTGTGTCGCCAGGCGTTGAGCATGTTACGGTCCCACAAGCATTTAAAAGTGCTGCACCCGAGAAAAGAAAAAAAAGGTGTTTTTTTGTAAAGAGGTGCCAGGAACATTTGTGGTGAGAAAACCGAGTGCTTCAGTCCAGGCTGGTAATTAGCCTTTAATTAGGTACTACATACAAGACCGGCCTCCAGCTTAGGATTCTCTCTTTCTTTTTTCACTCTCTCTCACTCTCTCTCTCTCTCTCTCTCTCTCTCTCTCTCTTTCTCTCTCTCTCTCTCTCTCTCCCTTGCTCCCTGCTCTCTCTGGCCAAAAAAGCCCTTATAGTGAAAAGAAAACACCTAGTAGGTGCTCAGAGCCTGTCTTCAGCTAAACCTTTAATATACACACACTTGTTCAAATGTCTTCAGCTAAACCTCAAATATACACACACTTGTTCAAATGTCTTTAGATATACCTTTAATATACACACACTTGTTCAAATGTCTTCAGCTAAACCTTTAATATACACACACTTGTTCAAATGTCTTCACCTAAACCTCAAATATACACACACTTGTTCAAATGTCTTTAGATATACCTTTAATATACACACACTTGTTCAAATGTCTTCAGATATACCTTTAATATACACACACTTGTTCAAATGTATAGCACCTACAAGACATGTCTTCAGTTGTTCCAATTACATAATTATATTACGTTATTGTGAAAATGTATAACTGTCTGGTTTATGACAAACATAATGAAAATGTATTGTGTGTATAGTATGTATGTATTTAACTACATGTAAGGCATACACACAGATACCTTGTACCAGACATATGATTCGCACGGGAGATTACATTTTGGCATTGAGGTAAAATAAGCTCTAATGCTGCGATTCAGCTGTTTTCTACAGATACAGACTCACACACATTTATTTTCCAAATGCATTGTTGATGTAAAAGTAAGCTACAAAATGCTCTCTCACATTGGCCTGGGTGGGATTTCAGCAACGACTATGACGCATTTCATATTGTTGTTTTCTTTCTTGGTAGTTTCAGGAAAAATGATTACTTATTAATTTGTGTTTTAATGTAACTTCTTTTTTCTTGGCAATGAAATGTAGAGTAAAAAAGTGTATGCTAATTTTCCTTACTACCCCTCCCACTCTCTCTCTCTCTCCCTCTCTCTTTCCCTCTCTCTCTCTCTGTCCATTTTTCCCAAGCCTAAGTGCTGAAGGAGACTGGGCTCTTCTCCTGGCCCCCTCTTACCTCTCCTAGCAGCAACACACACACACACACACACACACACACACACACACACACACACACACACACACACACACACACTCTTACCTCTCCTAACAGCCACACACACACACACACACACACACACACACACACACACACACACACACACACACACACACACTCTTACCTCTCCTAACAGCCACACACACACACACACACACACAGACGCACACACACACACACACACACACACACACTCTTACCTCTCCTAACAGCCACTCCCACGGCCACTTCAGCCCGTCACCCCAAACACTCGCTGAACAAAGTTAGTGCAACATGTGTCCCTTCACAGTCTCTCTCTCTATCACACAGACACACACACACACACACACACACACACACACACACACACACATACACACACACACACACACACACACACACACTTCCACAGAGGGGCTCACACTCCTGGATTGTTTGTTAATAGTCCAATTAGGTAATTGGCATGGTTCTCTCCTTTCGTCGGCTCTTTCCCATACGGAGTTGAATGGGGAGAGGGGTGAGGGGGCAGGACTAGGGGCAGCGCGAGGTGACCAGAGGGCCCACCACGCCACCACTGCACAGGGGCCACTACCTTGAATTGAGTCATTGTAGCCTAATCAATGGCCTTATTGGATTAGCCGCCACCAGCGCTCTCACAGATATTGTTGCACTGACAATGGAGAAGCAACGCGTGAGTGGGCGGGTGGGACGCTAAGTGTGTGTGTGTGTGTGTGTGTGTGTGTGTGTGTGTGTGTGTGGTGTGTGTGTGTGGTGTGTGTGTGTGGTGTGTGTGTGTGTGTGTGTGTGTGTGGTGTGTGTGTGTGTGTGTGTGGTGTGTGTGTGTGTGTGTGTGTGTGTGTGTGTGTGTGTATGAAAGAGTGTATGCACTAGACTGAGGGTGGGTTAGGATGAGATTGTGGGGCAGGCAGGGGAGTTTGTGTATGTGTGTGTGTGTGTGTGTGGGGGGGGGGGGGGGTGTCTTTGCTTGGCGGAATGAGAGTGTGTGAGTTAAGACAAGAGCTTTTGTGTGTTGCAGATCTTTCACTCAGAGCTGATGGTCTTTAACAACGACAGGTTATGTGTGTGTGTCTGTGTGTGTCTGTGTGTGTGTGTGTGTGTGTGTGTGTGTGTGTGTGTGTGTGTGTGTGCTAATGAAAAGGTCCAGGGTGAGACCACAAGGGCAGGTTTCTGTCTTTCTTCTCTGAGTGACATGGGACATCGCTCACACTGGCCGACTGGCCTCTCTCTGGACCTCTCTGTCTTTTGACCATTTTCTATTTTTCACAACTCTTCCTAATTTCAGCCCAGGTGGATTTAAACATTTTTTTTTACAAATAGTCACTCCTTTTCTGCCCTTATCCTTTTCTTGTTCTTTCTCTCTCTCTCTTCTTTTCCTGCTCTCTCTCTCCCCTCCTCTCCCTCTCTCTCTCTCTCTCTCTCTTTCCTCCTGTGATCGTGGCAGTGCTTTGAGAGAGGTGCAGTGTAGTGGAGCGCGCTCAGTGTGTGAACGGCTCGCTAGACGTGATTAAAGTTTGCCGGCGCGTCAAGACCACCAGCTCCGGTGTGAAAAGTCCGACGGACGACGACGACAAAACAAGTCTGCAACGACAAAGGGGGGAAAAATGTTTGGCCACGCAGTCCAAAGAGGAGGATGAGGAGGCTGGGAACTATTCGGAAGTGGCGTTCCTTCGTGATTGTGCAGGCGTGTGCAGTGTGTGTGTGTGTGTGTGTGTGTGTGTGTGTGTGTGTGTGTGCATACAAGCATGTGTGTGCTTGTAAGTGTGTGTGTGTGTGTGTATATGTATTATCAGAGAGGCTGTTTTCTGCCAAGCGAGACCAATCATTTGACTTGATTCGGTATTTGAAAGCTGCCGTTGTGGAGCAATGCGAGCAAGCCCACCATTAGGGGCCAATATATTTCCAAAACAATTTCGCCTATTCATGTTACGCAAATGTGGAGGCTGCCGCAAATGACCGTAATCAATTGAAACGGGGAGCAGGCATCTGTCCCCTCTGATTATCTGGAGATCATCTATCAGTTTGATGTGTTTGGAACGAGGCGAGGGGCCACTCCATCGGTGCGGAGCTTTTTCTCCCGTAACTCCATGATCATTGGCAAGTGACTCGGGCTAGCAGTGACGGGGAGGAGGGGGCGCCGAGGCTGCCTCCCCCGCATCATTAGCTTGCTGACTTCAGCGGGGGCAACGTGCTGTTTTACCAAAAGGACAAAAACACGGACATTACCCCGAGACGCCGAAAACAAGACAATATTCTCCATTCACCCGTTTTTTTGCCCCCGCACTCCGGAGAGGTCGAGACGAAAGGGCGGAACACGAGGCAGACGATCTGAGATCATGGAGGTCCACTACAACCAGGACCCCGAGCCGGCCGCGATGCTGAAGAACGGACTCAAGGACGGGAAGGAGAGCAAGGACTCGCAGGGCAAGATCTCCAAAACCTTCCTGAAGGAGCCCCCAGAGTCCTTCTCCCCATCCAGTGGTACCGACGCCTGTGAGAAGAACCGCTCGAGCACCGGGGACCCCGACTACTGCAGGCGCATATTAGTGCGAGGTAGGAGACCATACACTCATGTTCTACACATCCAAATATGCCTGCCAGGGAATGAGTGTCTGTGTGTGTGTGTGCGTGTGTTTGTGTGTGTGTGTGTGTGTGTGTGTGTGTGTGATATGTGTCTATATGTGTGTAAGTGTTGCTGTAAAGTACAAGGGTCTCGATGTGTGTGTGTGTCTGTGTGTGTATGAGAGACAGTTCATTTGTCTGTTATCTAAAGAAACTTTCACAATTTGTACTTTTTAAACATGGCACCAGATCAGCGCAAACGCAATGTGATTGATAAATTGAGTGAAGAATAAACCAAAGTGTTTCTGAGAATAAATAATGCATTAGGACTTCTTTTACTGGAAGAAAGTCCCTCAGAGTTGTATTTTTGTGTTTTTATATTTTATACAAATCATTTGAGTGAATACAGAATGGCCTGAGATCTCTAGGTTGATAAGACCTCAATAGAATATAAAATATAATATGTATTAGCAAAAAAAAAAAACAGCCTCATGAGATTTACACTTTAATCTACACTGGGTCTGCATGTAATATGTTTCCGAGCATAAATTGAAGTCATTTAAAATATCATAATTTTCAAAGTAAATGCA
>NC_055972.1:3764185-3769185 GCF_018492685.1 Alosa sapidissima | reverse complement strand
TCACTTCTGTTGATGTTCAAACAAAACAGAGAGCTAGCTCGCTACTCCCTCCCTCCCGTGCATTTAAACTCTCCTAAATGCGCATCTCTTCAGTGATTGGCTGGAACAGTTTGTTATGTTTTTATGGTCCAGGCTTAACCAAGATGTTTTTGTTGCCGTTTTTGGAGCCTAGGCTGTCCACTGTGACTGTGTCTTTTTACAGTGTATTCAGGGCACAGGCAGCTAGCGGATGGTGAGGTGATGTTTACAGTATGTGACAAAATGTTTTATTTATTTTTTTAGTATATTTTATAAAAAATTTAGCTTAGAAACCACGTAACATGGTTTAGAGCACCGCTTATGGCACATCTCTCTTGGCCTCTCCAGTTCCTCTGTAGCTAAAAGCTCCACACAACGATGTTCATTTCTTCTCTCTCTCTCTCTCTCTCTCTCTCTGTGCAGGTAAAGGTGTGGTTTCAGAACCGGCGCACCAAGCAGAAGAAGGACCAGGGCAAGGACACGGAGCTGCGGTCGGTGGTGTCGGAGACGGCGGCCACATGCAGCGTCCTGCGTCTGCTAGAACAGGGCCGGCTGCTGACCAACCCGGGGCTGCTGCCGTCGCACTGCGGCTCCGCGCTGCGCGGACCCTCCATGGGCCTGGGGGTCGGGGTCGGGGTCGGGGTCGGGGTCGGGGTCAGCGTCTCCACGGCAACCGGCGGCAGCGGGTCCGGCGGGTCCAGCGGGTCCAGCTCCGGGTCCAGCAGTGCGGGCACCACGGTCAGTGCCAGTCCTCCGCTGCCCCCCGTCACCAGCGCTGGAGCCTCCGCTGCCGCCTCGGGCATGCAGAGCTCGCCCCCCGGGGGGCACCACCCGCACCACCCCGCGCACCCCCACCCCGGCATCTTCAGTTTCCCCATGCCCTCTCTGCTGGGCACGGTGGCCGGACGCATCTCCTCCACGCCGCTGGCCATGGCCGGCTCGCTGGCCGGCAACCTGCAGGAACTCTCCGCCCGCTACCTGAGCTCCTCCGCGTTCGAACCCTACTCCCGGACCAACGGCAAAGAGCCGCTGGACAAGAAGGCTCTGGAATGATGCGGAATCATTCTTAATGTCGCTGTATTGTTTTTTTTATGATTATTATGGGCTGTTTTTTGAAGTTAAGGGGTGGGTGTGGTTTTTTTTCTATCTCTCTCTGTGAATCCCACTTCTGTGTCCTGTTTGTGATGTGATTGTCATTCTTGTACTCCTCTCTTTGCACACACACATAGCAATGCCCGTCTGACGGACACACACACACACACATGCACACACACACACCACATGCACACACACGCACGCACGCACGCACACACACACACACACACACACACACTCAAGCTACAAGCTCCGCTGATTTGTCGTCAATAGAACCGGGTGGTTTTGCACTGAAATCAGCTTTACCTCCTGATGTGATGTTCACGGACCCTGGCATGAACCTACGGGTCTGGCCCGGGACTGGCCATTCTGTCCTAGATTAGGAACACAACCGTTCCCCGGTCAGCTGCCGTCTCAATCCATTCAGGGGGGTCAGCTGCGTTTTAGCCATTCCACCTGAACACACACACAGTCTTCGTGCCTCCTCCACCTCCTGAGGAAGGAGCGGTCCATGGTGATGACGTTGAAAACACACCGAGCGGACGAGAGACTACTCATTTCATTGAGCCCTCTGTACACAGACACATGACTGAGGTTCTGCAGTGTATTGATGTGATATCACTATGACTATTTGGTTTGGAAAATCGTCACAAAAAATGAGTATTAATGGATACTATGGCAGTCTAGAGGAGGTAACACATATGAAATGTGTTGACTATTTCAGTACGGTGTCAAAGTAGGAATAAAAACTGACAGTAAACAGCATTTGAATGTTGACAAATTTACTGAACAGATTGCAATATTACCATGACTTAAACTTATAAAAAAAAATGTTTTGTTTCCTAGTTTGAAGTGATTTTAATATTTTGGACAGAAACCAAACAAAAGCTCATGGAAGATGAACTGTTCTGTGTCTATTGTCTGCAAAATGCTTTTCTCATCTGGGGTCCTGGCCATTGTCCGTTCTTCATGTCCAGTCCGGAGCGTGCGAGCCTCCGTGTTTTTAAATATGCAGTAGTCCTCCTCTCTCTCAAATGGTCGGTGTGGTGTCCATGTGCTCAGGACCCACGGTCCCCTCGATGCGGCCGAAGGCAAAGCAATCCAGGAGCACTGTGGAGTTGGGAGAGATGTGGCGGACAGCACTGCTCACGGACTCTTACGGCTTACGGACGCATCTCATTTTATCGTGAAATGACCAGTGCTTCAGCGGCACCCGTGTGGAAGGTCTGAAACATTTCTTTCCTTCTGGACATCCCCATCGCCACTTCAGACCTGTGACGCCGAAGGGGGGGGGCGTTGGGGGGGTGCGCCAAGCGACACAGAGGAAGATAGACAGCGTGCTTCAGTTTGGTGAATTTATTGTAGTATAAAAAAAGAACGGAACATGATTAATTGTTTGACATTTAAGAAATTGTTATTTTATTGTAAATTATTACTGTCTGTAAGTAATAGATGATTAGTATATTTGCAAAACAATGAAGGACTGAATGTATAGGTGAGAGGGGTGGGGGAGGGGCTGCCGTAGGGTCGGGGGTCGGGGGGGTACGATGAACCAATCAAATCTCTTTGGTGCTGTTGTTGTTAAATATCTTGACCATTGTGACATGTGTTGCGAGTGTGAATATATATTATATATGACTTCAAACAAAAACAGCTTTTCCTTGTTTCATTCCCTTGCCATGGAGTCTAGGTGTTTGGTGTGGCCCTAGTGCTACTTTTGGGAAAAGGAGAAAATCCTAGTGTTCATTTGTGCTTCCAACACAGAGCACATGAAGGGGAATGCCCCCTCCCCAGCGTTCTCTCCGGAGCCGAAGGGGTGCGGGGGAGAGGGAGCGGTCAGCGTTTCTGCTGAAGCGGGGAGCGAGAGCCTCTGACCAACGGTGAAGAGAGGACACACACGCGGCATGAAAAGGCAAACCGTTCCGCAGGGTTCGGTGCGAGTTTATGTTTCCGATTTCAAAAGGGAAAAAAACACTTCATCCATTTGATTCAATCCAGCATTAATTGGCGAGCTGTGTTTGAAGTGGTGTTAAAAGAATCTCGTGCAGTCAGGCCGTGTGGTGCCGCCGTAGCTGTAGCCGTAGCCGTGGTGTGTAATCCGCCAGGACTCCGAGGCTGGCTCCGTGGCGCTGTCCGTACTGGCTAAGCGATCTCGTTACGAGGCGGTGTGTGTCCGTGCTGGCTAAGCGATCTCGTTACGAGGCGGTGTGTGTTTTGACAGCTGAACAGTAGGCCAGCACAGGAAACAAAAGCTGAAGGGACCGTTAGCTCCTGCAACAACGGGAGGATTGAATCAGCCAGAAGAAATCAGCCTGAGGATTTTTTGGCTTGTGCTTGTGTGTGTGTGTGTGTGTGTGTGTGTGCATAGGCTACTTTAGTTGCTGTGAATATCTGTGTTGATTCATTGATACTAAAAGGGTCATTTAAAAGATATGTTATGAGGTTGGGTTTTCTGGTATTTTTTGTTAAGTCTAAACTAATAGACTTCTAAATGTTACACAATAAGCCATCTCTCTCTCTCTCTCTCTCTCTCTCTCACACACACACACACACACACACACACACACACACACATACTGCATCTAATTTATTAATTTTGTGCTGTATACAATTATGATATTCAACTTAAGAAATCCAGTAATCATACATAATGCATTTATGTTATGCTAAAATCGCTTATTATTTAATATTCAAAAATGAGTAAATAGAATGTACGATGTTAGTGATATTTGTCATGTATGACAAACGTGGGCTTTGTGCCACACAGTCTGTGTTCGGTGGCGCATGGCGCTGTAGACAGGAAGTAGTAGGAGTGCAAGGCGGCGAAGAGACGCTTTTCAGCAGCCTGGCCTCGCGAGCACACAGAGGAGACCAGGTGGTTAGAGGGAGCCACGACTGTGTGTGTGTGTGTGTGTGTGTGTGTGTGTGTGAAGGAGGAAGGCTTTACACAGCACAATGTGGCTATTCCTGTGAAAGGGTTCTGAGTGGAATAGAGCAACAGAACAAGGAACCCGGGAAGCTCGCCGTTGGCTTTACTGGGCCCCTCACAACACACACACACACACACACACACACACACACACTCCTCACAAGGCCCAACAACACACATATACACATACAGACACACGCGCACACACCTCACTTTCTCTGTCGCAAAGAAAAAGATACAAAAAATAAATACAAAACACAAATCGCACAGTCACACACAGACACCAGACACACAAACACAGAGACAACACACACACACACACACACACATGCACACACACAGGGCTCGAATTATCTTTTTGTCTTTAAGGGGGTCTCTCTATCTCATAAAAAGTTGGCACAACCTGCACATAGCCTAAAGGCAATACAATTAAATAGCCTAGGCGCCAGTGGCGCTTTTGCGCAGTATGCGCACGGTAGGCCTAGGCTATAACTTGACACACGCACACAACAGACAGAGATTTTTCATAGAAATGGATTCCTTTTCATTAATTTCACAATAACGCATGTAGTCTTTAATTAATACATAGGGAAAATGCAAATGAATAAAGCCATTGCAGCCAAACTATGTTCTAGTATTATAGGCTAATGTACATAACACCTGGGTGTTCAGTTGTCTCGTGTGTTGAACCGTGGAAATAAATAGACAAACAATTTTGGAATTTGGAGATGTTGTCGGGTAGCCATTGAATATTCCGCCATCAGAGATTGCTAACAGATGTTTCAAAATATCTGGGAACTTTCCGGAACTCTGAATGCCAGAGGATAGAGATCAATTCACAGAATCATTGAAGTAGGCTGTATTATGGGCCATAATTTATGGCTTTGTCAGTAAACATAGAAGAGGCGAAGCGCAAGTTCAACAGCAAACAGGACTTTTTCAGCACGTATCAAAACAT
>NC_055972.1:3751685-3756685 GCF_018492685.1 Alosa sapidissima | reverse complement strand
TGACAGTTGAAAATATATGCATATTTAAAGGTAATGCAAAGATTTTGTATTTAATTAGGTGTGCCCGACCAATTTGAGGGCCGCTTGGGCCAAATATGCCAGGGCCAATTTTTGGTCCCAGTCCGCCCCTGCGTGTGTGTGTGTGTATGTACCGATATGTATATTTAGATATAGGTTATAGGCCTATATAGCCTATAGGCTATATATAATTTGTTCTTTCGTCATCTATGATAAAAATGACCTTGGGCTTTGGTTAAGCTGATCATTCTCTTTCAGGATCCAACGGCTTTCAGAGCCGCTTGTTTATCTCCATAGACAGTAAAATAAACTATTGGTTTTCATTGTAGCCGCTCGTTTTTTTCCATAGACAGTAAAATAAACTGTAACGTCGGCGCACAAGACCTTGTTAGCGTTCTCCCACGCAGGGCATGCTGGGATACGGGGGTGAACATTTGGGGTTTATGTCTTTATATCTCCTAAGTTATAAGTGTAAAGGTAGCGTCTTTATTGTGACAAGTTTCCCTTTTAGTTCTTCCTCGTGTGTGACCCTTTTTGTGTGGGGGGCTGCGTCCACCCCCTGTATGTGTAGTGTGTGTGTGTACTTGACCTGCCCCTTGTGTAGTGTGTTCTTGGTCTGTGTCCCTGCTCCCGTTCTCAGCTAATAAACCTTTTGATTGGACAAATGTGTGTGTCGCTATCAAATTGTTACATTGGTATCAGAAGCGTCTTTCAAACATGGCCTCCACTCAGCGAGAGAAGCTGGGAGCGGGAGATTTCACCACTGGGTGGAGGCCCACGCAAGAGGATCCAGAGAGAGCCTTTGTAAGGGCTGCTAAAAAGCTTGGGGCCTTCTATCACTACTGCCGACGGAGGAGAGGTGCTGTCGTCTGGACCTGCCTGCTGCCATGGGAGGAGATCTTGCCTGAAGAAGCGTTTGCGGAGAAGATGAAGCTGGCCTGGGCAGTGACTCCACGCCGGGCGGTTCAAGGCTGGAGCTGGCGGTGGCCGCGACGCATTAGCAGAGCCGAGCCGAGGGAGAGCGGCGAGGAAGGGGTTCCTGGACGACGGACGGTTGGCGGAGACGCTGGGGGCGGCAAACTCACGACGGTGGGGCAGCTTCGACGGAAAGGCCCTCTGAACTCTGAACTTTGAAACTTTTGGGTGCGTGTGGGAGGCACCGTGCTGTGTGGGCGCCCGTTCTAGTTGGCCTGTTGGCCGGCGCCTTTAAAAAAGTTCGTTGTGTGGAGATAGCATGGCCATCTCGGGGGTCGTGCCTTCGCTGAGGCCGCGAGGGAGTGGAACGGGCCGAGAGCAGAGCAGGACGGCTCTGCGAGGAGGCAACACGAGGAGGGACGCCGAAGACGGTAGCTGCAGCGGGAGAGCTCAGCGCGGTCCGGTTGCTGCGGAGTCGGTGCCTGTCTGTCCTGGTCGGTGAAACGACGGAGCGGAGTGGCGTTGGTGCAGCTTCATCTGACCCCCCTCGAGCCGCGGTGACACGCCGCGGAAAGTGCAGCCTGAGGGCGGCTGCTGAGAGGGAGCTGGTGACGAGCGGGGACGGCCACGCTGTGCTAGCACGCCCGAACTGGATTGCTAGCAGCGTGGCTTCCCGTTGAGTGAGCTCCTGCGGCGTGCACCCCACGTGAGTTGGCGGTACTGTCGCACTGGACTGAGTGGCGGGCGACGCGCACCGACGTTAGCATGTGGCTACCTCGTGGTCATTGCCGAGGATGGCAATGGCTTGTTGGGGGAGCTGTGTAACGTCGGCGCACAAGACCTTGTTAGCGTTCTCCCACGCAGGGAATGCTGGGATACGGGGGTGAACATTTGGGGTTTATGTCTTTATATCTCCTAAGTTATAAGTGTAAAGGTAGCGTCTTTATTGTGACAAGTTTCCCTTTTAGTTCTCCCTCGTGTGTGACCCTTTTTGTGTGGGGGGCTGCGTCCACCCCCTGTATGTGTAGTGTGTGTGTGTACTTGACCTGCCCCTTGTGTCTTGTGTTCTTGGTCTGTGACCCTGCTCTCGTTCTCAGCTAATAAACCTGTTGCTTGGACAACTGTGTATCGCTATCAAATCGTTACAAAACTATTGATTTTCATTGTAGCCGCTAGTTTTCTCTATAGACAGTAAAATAAACTATTGTTTTTCATTGTAGCCTTTAAGAAATTGTCATTCTAGGATACTTGTTGCCTCAAACTAAAATCCTATTTTCCGCCGAAGCCTGCGGTCACCCTTGATCATCTGGCTACACTAGGCTGAAGCCTAGGCATAGTACTTGCTTATATCAACAAATGCTCAGACATAAGGACAGAAGCAGTTTCCTGAATCTCCGCACAAAAAAACTTGCCCGTGCCCTTTGGGTTCCTTGCATCCAGTAGGCGCGCGCTAGCTACATCCTCTGACTTGGAGCGCGCACGTAAACGTGTGCGTCTCGTCACTTCATAAACTTCCGTTTTTCGTGTCATATGACTTGTGAGTGTTACGTTCATTTCTTTTTGCACAGCAGTTACCTCGACTGAGTGGTTTACTCTATTAATTTTACAATGGCAACAATGATGCAAAATCGACCTGTGGATCTCAACGGCCCCGAGGCTGGTGCAAGACAACACGCTCAAGCAGTGACCAGAAACTACATCTCTCAACCGAGGCTGAGTATGTACCAACTAGTCAAATAGCATTAGCGTGTACTGTATGACAGAAAGTAATGCCATCGTAGAAGTAGAGACCACCGAAAGAGTTAGCCTGGTAAAGTAATGATTCTAACGTTTTTGTCTAATTTTAACAGCCCCTCAGTGTAGATGTAACTGACATCCCGGTGCGTTAAAAAGTGAATACCGTTGTCTTACGAATGTAGGCTACCCTGCGAATCTGTAGGTTCGTAAACCTAGCATAGGGTTAGCCAGCTGCTGTACCTGACAACTGATGCTAGCTTTGGAGGTGCAAACGACAACAATCGCTAATATTCGATCAAAGTAGTTCAACCAATTGATTCCCCTCTCATTCATCGAATTATTATGGTGGTGTGACTGTCCAGTAAGGCTAATCTCAGACAGCCATGAGTATGTCATCAGCTGACAAGGTTATTCAGGTTTAGCTTAGCTTCAGGTTCCATAGCTAGCCCGCTAGTCAGCTGATGCATGTTTTATATTTTTAATTGCGGACAAGCTGATGATTTATAAGCTATTTTACCTCGTCAGACAGAACGACCTGCTCTCTGTTGCTCTACAGATGCCATGCTAAATTAAGTCATAGAAGGACTGTATCTCTTGGTTGACAATGGCATAGATACCTATAGATTAATCCCAGTGTTAGCTTCTTGGCACGGTACAGTATTGCAAGCTAGCCTGTGAAAGCAGCGATGGAGTGGAAACGTTGATGGTGTGCAACTATAAGGGCAAATTATAACCATGTAAGATAATATATTAACGTAAGTGTTTCTTTATTGTGCGGTATTATTATTCATCCACTTGTGAGGAAGTTAGAGTGTGGAGGTATTTGATGCGTAACCTGGTTAGCTCGCAAGGACAGGCAGATGGAGGATCATCCTCACCTCATGTGACTGCGTCACGTGAAGAGCAGCTGATGCTGAGCTGGCGAGGCTGTCAGATTCATGCACTGAGCTGGATCACTTCCATTAGGCATTTTAACGGCATTCTCAGTGGCGTGCTATGTTTGTGCCTTGCATCAGCTATTCCACTGGATTCATAAACACGCATTGCATCCATATTCCATACATAACACAATGCAGGGGCTGCACATAGATACACAGGTGCGTTTATAGCTACATCGCATCAGCTGTGTTCACATGCCTACCATCCACACTCCTGCTGACCAGAACTGCTTAATCCCTGTGAGTCTTACATTTTTGGGAGGCTACTGTACCGTTTCATAACCGCAGTACTGTAAGCTGCCAAACCTGAAGACTCAAAAGGGCTCTGGGCATACAAAGATGAAGTGTAACAAAATGTAAACTGTGTGTGTGTGTGTTTCTTTATCACTACTCTTCCCAGAGATCACTCTTGCTGAAAGTGTCGATTGTGGAAGTGATTTCCGCTAATACGTTTTGAGTTTACTACTTCTCAAGCACGAGTTAAAAAACCCCACAGCATGTGTCCAAGCAATGTAGAGATATTGCACATGGATAAGATTTCTCTCTCTCGCTCTCAGCCTGTCGATGTTCTCCACGCACACCCAGGACCCGGTCATTAATTTGCTCTTCTAACATTCCCATTGAAGAGGACAGACGGTTGCATTTTTCTGTGCCATGCTGAATAGGGAAGTAGTGGGCTAAAAGCCTTCCAGCAAATGAAAGAAATGACTTAATGGAGGAATAGAACGTCTATGACGACTGAAGGAGAGGGGGAGGTGTGTGTGCGTGTGTGTGTGTGCGTGTGTGTGTGCGTGTGTGTGTGTGTTTGCGCGTAACACTGTATTCCTAGGTACTGGTAGTGTGCTAAATGCCTGTTGGTAATGAAGGCATGCTGGAGGTCTCTATGTCCTTAAGCATCTGAGTGGGCTGGGAGGGGGAGAGCTCCATTCCACACAGCATTCAGCTCTGCTCTCACACACACACACACACACACACAGGGCACCGACTACAACATGCTACACAGAGTTCCTTTCAGGTTGTGTATTTTGAATTCATTCTCTGTGTATTTTAGTCATTTTTATGGAAAAATTAAGGTTTTTATTTTATTTTTAACACAACTACAGTGCAATGCTGTAAAACACCAAACACAACTACAGTGCAATGCTGTAACAATGTTAACAAATAATGATTTAGTAATTCTCAGTTCAACTGTATGACTGAGTTAGATAGAGCATGCGCAGTGGGCTGCTTGAAGTCAAGTGAAGTGAAACATGTAAATGGTTCCTCATGAAATGTAATACAAGAAACAATAAGAGATCATCATTCTTTTTCAAGGTACCTTATGGTGTGTTTATTGAAGGACCCACATTAATAACAAGAAATTCCACGGTATCAAACAGTGCTCAGAATGCA
>NC_055972.1:3719185-3746685 GCF_018492685.1 Alosa sapidissima | reverse complement strand
GGTAAGTGTGGCTATTAAGTCCATTTATAAACGCGTCCAAGCAAAGCACATTCTGCAATTTGTCTGAGGGGTAGAAGAGCACTGGGAGATGGTTGTGTGTGTGTGTGTGTGTGTCTGCGTCTGCGTGCGTGTGGGTTGCATGTGTGTGCGTGCAAGGAATGGAAAAAGCCCATAATGTCTTGTGAAAAAAAGGAAGGAATTTGAACAAAGCGTGTATTTTTCTGCATCGGTAAAGAGATGTAGCCTGCGCCGAGGCCACATTGTTGGATGTGCTGGTGGTTTTCTTGAAGCCTAATAAGGGTAATTATGAGAACCTAATGCCTTATTTACCACACCAGTGTGACGACCAGCGCTTAGCCGCTACTCACGGACGACGAGAGCGGCCAGGAGGCCTTCTGATTGGCTGAGTCTTTTTCTCCCAACCCTTCCTGCATCCCTTTTTACTTCCCCGTTGTGCGTTTGGGAATCTCGGTCTCTCGGCACACAATGAAGAAGATTGTGTTTGCTGTAAGCTCAATCCTTGGGGCCAGGTTTTCACACTGTTTTGTGAAGTCGCAGTTAATAAACTAACCTCCGAGATGGCAGAAAAGTGTTCCATTTGAAGCCTGGTGAGAAGTCCCTCGGCAGGAGGATGTGCACTCGAGGCCAGCAAAGTGAACACATGGCCTCTTCAGTTCAGTTCAGTTCCGTACAGCCTACAGTAGATGCTCCTTGCCGATGGCAGGCCAGTTCCATTGTCTCACCTGTTCTATTGTCTCACCTGTTCCATTGTCTCTTCACCTCAGACAGACCTGCAGTGTGCAGAGTCTCTCTCTCTCACTCGTTCAGCTCACTCGTTCAGTAGAGTCACGCGTTCAGCACTCAGTAGACTCACATGTTCAGCGCTCGGTAGACTCACGCGTTCAGCACTTAGTAGACTCACACGTTCAGTAGAATAACGCGTTCAGCGCTGAGTAGAGTCACGCGTTCAGCGCTCAGTAGAGTCACGCGTTTAGCGCTCAGTAGAGTCACGCGTTTAGCGCTCAGTAGAGTCACGCGTTTAGCGCTCAGTAGAGTCACGCGTTTAGCGCTCAGTAGAGTCACGCGTTTAGCGCTCAGTAGAGTCACGCGTTTAGCGCTCAGTAGAGTCACGCGTTTAGCGCTCAGTAGAGTCACGCGTTTAGCGCTCAGTAGAGTCACGCGTTTAGCGCTCAGTAGAGTCACGCGTTCAGCGCTCAGTAGAGTCACGCGTTCAGCGCTCAGTAGTCACGCGTTCAGCAGACTCACGCGTTCAGCACTCAGTAGACTCACGCGTTCAGTAGACTCACGCGTTCAGTAGACTCACGCGTTCAGTAGACTCACGCGTTCAGTAGACTCACGCGTTCAGCACTCAGTAGACTCACACGTTCAGTAGACTCACACGTTCAGCACTCAGTAGACTCACGCGTTCAGTAGACTCACGCGTTCAGCACTCAGTATACTCAGACAGAGGGAGTAGCAAGCTAGCTCTCTGTTTTGTTTGAATGTCAATAGAAGTGACGTTACCCAACATTGACTTAGAGCGCCTTTAAGTAGACTCACTCATTCAGCACTGTCTGTGTACTGCTTCAGTAATATGTCACGTGTTACAAGAGAGCCGTGCCGAAGCTTGTCGGTTTGAGCGCTTGTCGGTTTGAACGCTAGTCGGTTTGAATGCTAGTCTCAGTGGATATCTGGGCAGCACAGACCAAAGGCTATTATGACATTATGGACGTTAACAAATCTTCACATTCTGTTGCATTTTTGGATGTTTTAAACTAAACCGACTTCACATAGCACCCTGTAAACGAGGAAAAAGATGACCAGTCACCCAGTCCGCTGTGTTTACTGTCATTTAGTTCTGCCCTGTTCCCAAACCTTGTTGAGGCATCAGTGCAAGACTAGAATAGAAGTAAGTGTGTGTGTGTGTGTGTGTGTGTGTGTGTGTGTTTATATTTTTCAGGCCTTGCAACCCTATTCTGTCTTGTGATTGGTGGTGTTGGTGATGAAAGGAGTGTATAAGACTAGCCTTGCAACCCTATTCTGTCTTGGCTCTCTCTGTCTCAAGTCCCTGTCTGTCTCCCACTCTGCCCTTTATTCAGTTTCTCTCTCTCTCTTTTCACTGTTTTTTCCCCCCTGGCTAATGGGGGCTAAAGCGCAGGTGTGTGTGTGTGTGTGTGTGGGAACAGGCGTTTTGTGCGGCGGTGGGTTATTTTGTTGGCCGCTGTTAATTAGTAGCATAGTGGGGCCCCCTGTGGCCCTCTAGTGTGCTGTGTGAGCTGCAGTCTACTGGCGTTTCCACTGGCCTTTGGTATCAGCCCAGAGACTGACAGCTCACACACACACACACACAGGGCCAGGGCTCTGGTGGAAGCTCACACAAACACGGGGCCAGGGCTGTGGTGGAAGACCTGCAGGACACACTACTGTCCAAGCCTCTCCTCTCCTCTCCTCCATTTTCCACTCAGAAAAGGGACGAATTCTGGGTTTTATGCCAACCAGGAAGTTCCTGAACCTGTGTACACACATGCACAAAAAGCCGCAAGATTGCAGAGCAGCACTACTTTGATACACACACACACACACACACACACACACACACACACACACACACACTTTTAATGTCTAATGTTAGTTATTTCTGAAGCCATCTATTTTCCATGTCAACGCCCCAGTGGTGCTTCAAACTTTGCCATTTCTGTAAGTGGGCTGCCTCCCTAATGGCCCTGAAATCATTGACATTCATGTCCCCTGGCCGCGTAGGCTAATGGCCGCCCAGACAGGCAGGAAGTGATCATTTGACCCTATCGGTGTGTCTTGGGGGTCAGTTTTGCATGCCCACTTGTCCTTCCCCTTGCATTTGGACATGGAAATGCATTCTAAAAAGCCCCCTTGGAAAATCCTCCCGCAAAGGTCACTGTTTGGCAAACGCGGGGCCTTGGCGTTGTGATGACTGCTCTGTTCATTAACCTGTGATGGACGCCTTTCACTGTCGAGCCCCACCATACACGCCACGGCTCTGCTCTAGTCTTGGTGGAGACCAAGACCACAGCAGCTACAGTAAGAGTGAAGAAATCCCTTCAGCGTCTCAGAAATCTCCACTGGGCACAGAAAACGCCAGAATCTTTTGATTTGATTGTTATGCTTTCGTGTGTGTTTTTTACTTGCATACATTATGAAAGTAAAATCTGCAATCAATCAGACACACACACACACACACACGAACATACATTATGCAAGTAAGATCTGCAGTCAGTCAGTATAGCTCCTCTTGTGCAGCATAGCTATGCAAAGTGCATCAAAAAGACAACAGAAGATAAAGTGTACTTACATTTGAACAAATAGAGTACCGCCGAGTGGGAACATTAAGACAATAATCGTTAAACAGTGAACCTTAAGAATAGAAACATAAATAAAAACAATAGATGGAAGAGAAATTGTGCAATGGTAGAAGAAAGATGATAATAAAAAAAAGGATTAAGAGGTGTCTTGTATGGATATTTGACATGTTCTCTCTCTCCAGCTTACTCCACGGTGTCTGGGGTCAACGGACCTCTGGTGATCCTGGACAATGTCAAGGTAGATGGACCTCACACGTTTCTGTGCCTTCAAAAGTGAATGATGTGCAATTCTGACATTTGTTTAGAACATGAGTAAACACATGAGTAGTGGAATGTCTCACCTGTAGTCTCACCTGTGTTTAGAACATGAGAGAACACATGCGTAGTGGAAGGTCTCACCTGTGTTTAGAACATGAGAGAACACATGCGTAGTGGAAGGTCTCACCTGTGTTTAGAACATGAGAGAACACATGCGTAGTGGAAAGTCTCACCTGTGTGTGGTGTTGGGTGTGAAGTTCCCCAGGTACGCCGAGATCGTCCACCTCACCCTGCCGGATGGAACCAGGAGGAGTGGCCAGGTTCTGGAGGTGATTGGGACCAAGGCTGTGGTCCAGGTGAGGGGGATTCTGTGTAGTGTAGTTTAGAGATATGACTGATTGAGCGTTAGGTGACTCCTGTTGTTGTGTGTTCTCTAGGTGTTTGAGGGAACCTCTGGAATTGATGCTAAGAAGACAGCGTGCGAGTTCACCGGTGACATCCTCCGCACACCCGTCTCTGAGGACATGCTGGGTAAGAGACATACACACACAAGCACACGCACGCAAGCACACGCACGCACGCACGCACACACACGCAAGCACGCGCACACACACGCGCACACACACGCACGCAAGCACACACACACGCTTACACGCACACACACACGCTTACACACGCTTGCACACGCACGCGCACACACACACACACACGCTTACACGCTTACACACACACACACACACACAAGCTTACACACACAATGCCCGTCCCTGAGGACATGCTGGGTAAGAGAGACACACGCTTACACACACACGCGCACACACACACACACGCTTACACACGCGCACACACACGCTTATACACGCACACACACACACACGCTTACACGCGCACACACACACACAATGCCCGTCTCTGAGGACATGCTGGGTAAGAGACACACACGCTTACACACACACACACGCTTACACACACACACACACACACCCCCACACACCATCATGCAGACCCACACACACACACGCGCGCTTACACACACACTCACACCATCATCCAGACTTACACACACACACCATCATGCAACCCCCCCCACACACACACACACACACACGCACGCACACACCATCATGCAGGCCCTACCACACATGCTCACACACACACACACACACACACACACACACACACACACAAGGTCACATCTGCGAGCACACACACACACACACACACACACACACACCATGTGGATTTTGTTGATCTGATCGATGACGTGGATGTGTGTGCAGGGCGTGTGTTTAACGGCTCTGGGAAGCCCATTGACCGCGGGCCTTCTGTCCTGGCTGAGGACTATCTGGACATCATGGGTAAGAGCACTGCGCACTGGACTCTAAGAGTGAATCTCACACACACACACACACACTACCATGCAGTTTCATCACATTAACCAGTGAGTGAATGCACTCAGTGTATCTACTTTGATATGCGTAATTGCTGTAGCACATTTGAAATGCCTATGTTGTCAGTCTGGTAGTATGATGCCTTTAGTCTGAGCCTGCTGTCCCAGAGGAGTTTAAAACTGGTTTCCATGGGTTACCGCCTCCAGGCCAGCCAATCAACCCTCAGTGTCGTATCTACCCCGAGGAGATGATCCAGACGGGGATCTCCGCCATCGACGGCATGAACAGCATCGCCCGTGGCCAGAAAATCCCCATCTTCTCCGCCGCCGGGCTGCCCCACAACGAGGTACGACACCAGCCTGGTGCCCACAGCAACTGACCACACGACAGCAACTGACCACACGACAGCTCGCAGCTTTCCACAGCCCTGCCTCCTCTCCCTCCTCTCTCTCCAAACACAACAGCTCTGCCTCCTCTCTCTCCAAACACAACAGCTCTGCCTCCTCTCCCTTCTCTCTCTCCAAACACAACAGCTCTGCCTCCTCTCTCTCCAAACACAACAGCTCTGCCTCCTCTCTCTCCAAACACAACAGCTCTGCCTCCTCTACAGTCTTACCCTGGCTAATTGACAGTGAGTCTGCTGTGAGTGTATTTTGTATTTAACAGAAAGCGAGCGGTCTGATGGCTCTATTCTGATGTTGCTGTGTGGCGTTTTGTCCCTGACATACACACACACACTCACACACACACACACACACAGAGGAATTTGAGTAAATAGCACATTAGTGTGTTTGGCATATTTAAATGTGAGAGCCTCTCCACTCTCAGCACAAAGAAGAGAGGTGACCAGGCGCACCAGCCGCTCCTGCTGCCAGCAGCATCCACGCACGCCTCGGATTGGCCAACAAAAACGGAGAGACCTTAACATTTCTTAGCTTTGCGGCTTGACCACCTGACCCCTGCCTGTTATTCTGTGAGCGCATGCACTGCGCTTATTAGAAGTGCAGTTGTTGACTGGCATAGTCTTGAAATGAGTGGGGCCAAGGATTTTCCTCCCCTATAAGAAGCGTGCAGAATGAACCGCCGAGCAAGGTCAACAAAGTGTTTGTGGTGTTCCACACAAATTTTGAATGAGCAAAGAGCTCAATTCATGTATTCTGTTCTGTGAGCACCAGCAAAGCACCAGCAAAGGCTGAACAGATCGCGCTCCCTCCCGTAATAGTCTTCACGCACTTTCCTGCATTTGTGTTCCTATTTGGCCACACTGATGGTTCTTTAGAAAGAGATATTTGTTTGGAAAATTGGTATTCAGAGAGTTCCTGGAATGGAAGACAAAAGGAAAACGATAAACAAGCGCTCAAGACAAAAGGAAATCGATAAACAAACCTGCAACATCCAGAGAGTTCATGAAGGAAACATGGAAGAACATTTCTTCTAATGCTGAATGTAAAATAATTGTTGCAGTTTTGGGACTACCACAAGAATACATTGACAGTGTTTCCCACAGAATTAAATTCTATTTGTGGTGGTAGGGTTGCCGAACAGTTTTTAACAAATTAGCGCAGCGTGGTTATGATGCTAATCAGATTTAAGCACAATGTAGTACAACCTGGAAAATCATTGTGTGGTGGTCAATGTTGATATTGTGGTGGGCCGCCACAAATAAGTCAATGTATGGGAAACACTGATTGAACTTGATGTTAGTGTGTGAATTTGTATCTGTGTGTACAGTAATGATTGGTGATGTAATTGTTTCGTGTGTGTGTGGGCAGTGGGATGTCCATATCCAGGCTTGTTTTGCTGATGGGAGCCCTTAGACCTTATTCATGTCCATAATCCAGCTCTTCCTCTACTGTACCTCCCCCTCTCTCTGTCTCTCTCTGTCTCTCTCTTTCTTTCTTTCTTTCTTTCTTTCTCTCTCTCTCTCTCTCTCTCTCTCTCTCTCTCTCTCTCTCTCTCTCTCTCTCTCTCTCTCTCTCTCTCTCTCTCTCTCTCTCTCTCTCTCTCTCTCTCTAAATCAAAGTTCTAACCTACTTTAGAGCCCCAACTCTGTCTTTAAAGTATCAAAAGGTGTGTGGGTGGGGGTGTATACTGGTGTTTCCAATATGTCTACACACGCACACACAGACAATAAATATAGAAAATGAAATATAATGTGGGCCATAGTCTAAGGACATACTCGGCCAGAAGTGGTCAATTGAGAGGGCACCTGAAGAGTCCTTTAGGGCTATTAATGGGCACCGCTGACGCAGAGAGGACTCTGAGCCTTTGTTCGCCTGTTCAGGGCCACACAAACATCTGGCCAACACACACCTCATTCACTGGAACTAGAACTCAAGTATTTTCAGTTTAAAAAAGCAGTGATGGTGAAGATGTCCTGGTGACACTGAAGAGAAAGACACACACACACACACACACACACACACACACACACACACACACACACACACACACATACACACACACACACACACACACACACACACACACACACACATACACTCACACCTTTGTTCTGGAGGGAGCATAGAGGCTTGTGGAGGCTTTGAGATGGAGGTTCTTTCGAGCACCTGTGTGTGTGTGTGTATGTGGGGGTGTGGATCCCTTTTGTGCGGCGGGGGCCCCTCCCAGGAGTGCTGTGGTCAGCGGGCCTTTGTGCGATGCGTCCTGCAGCCTCCTTCAGCCGCCCCTAATCGTCCCCACTCTCGTCCTTCTGCAAACATTTGTCCACTGAAGAATCCCACTGCTTTGTGCCCAGGGGACAGTAGTGCATGACGCGCTGCTGAAGTGCGTGCGTGCGTGCGTGCATGAGAGAGTATATTTGTAGAGAAAGTGTATTTTTTTTTTGTGACGCTCCAGAAATCGAGAGCATAATATAAATATATATATATATATATATATATATATATATATATATATATATATATATATATATATATATACACACACACACAACTTTCAGGCTACTGCATGCTAGCCCAGCTCCTTAACCACTACACTACCACCACCCTACAGGCTACTGCATGCTAGCCCAGCTCCTTAACCACTAGGCTACACTACCACCACCCATAGACAGTAAAAGAAATGGACGATCAGACTCCGTCGTTCTCAATGGGAGGGCACTGACACAAATTGAACGATTTTTCAGTTGGTCCCCCCCAGTACTGCGCAGACTCACACTTAACTTCGTGACGTTAGCCATCGAACTAAATATTGTAACTCATATGATAGATGCACAGAAATTCTTATCACACTTCCTTCGCCTTCAAAGTCATTTCAAAGTTAAACATTTATTTATGTATTATTATTATTATTAATATCGTCCTCACAAGTGATATCAAGTCGTGTTTATGTTGAAACTACCACACATGATCATCTTCAAAAACAGTCATGGTAAAACAAAACAAAAAAGTTATAGCCTTGAAGCTAATCTTCTTTCCACTTTTCTGACCTACGGTCAATCCATCGAAAACCTCTGAAATGATTATCGTTAGACTACCTAACGGTAAAACTACTGTTTTTCATTAGGTTTACTTGCCTCTGTGCTTTACCTTAACATACAATGCTATTGTAGGCTACATAGCTTTGTTCACGAGTTTCCGTGCTGGCTGGACTACGCTTCTTATCCAAACAATACGGTTATCTCCCTTCGGTGCGTTAGCTTCCCTTCAAACGGACATGCTAAACATTCTTCTTACGGGAACCTAACGTTACGTATGAGGTAGTCGAGTCTTGTTTTGCCTTTTATTGTTTATGTAGATGTAGCACCCCTCTACTCTACTTAATAATAAATTGCACTTTAAAGTAAAAGGAGGTGCTTCTATGAGTTACTGTTAAGTTTAGGCCAGTTCTAGGTTCGGCATTAAGGGGGGAGTAAATTGACAAGGACACCAGTATGTAAAATGTTATAAATAAATAATGCAGGTTTATTAAATGCAAGAATATATTTTCTCTATGAGAAAAGAAGAGGAAACATTGGTAAATAGAAAATAAATAGTAAATAAATACAAACCCCTATAAAATAATAAAAGAGCTCTTAAAAATGCAAAGTATCAAATCAATAGTTAAAAACTCAAATGTCCAAAAGAAAAGAAATACCCGGGTAAGGTGGTGTGAGTGTACAATGTCAGTGTATGTGTGAAG
Organism: Alosa sapidissima; assembly: GCF_018492685.1. Classification (NCBI taxonomy): domain Eukaryota; kingdom Metazoa; phylum Chordata; class Actinopteri; order Clupeiformes; family Clupeidae; genus Alosa; species Alosa sapidissima. The sequence continues at coordinate 3,737,555 of NC_055972.1, read as the reverse complement.
GCTTATCTGTATCCAGGGAACAGATCCAAGGGGTTGGTTATCCAGTATGAAAGGGCAGTTCAAGGGGTTGGTTATCCAGTTGGTTATCCAGTATGAAAGGGCAGTTCAAGGGGTTGGTTATCCAGTATGAAAGGGTAGAACAAATCAATCGATCCAAGGGGACTGACTCGCCATCCAGTGTTCCAGTGTACATAAAAAACCAATCTGCATACAGCAGTTTGAGAATACAATTAAGGATATATATTCAATATCAGAGTCGTAAGATATCATTAAATTCCAATTGAACTACAATTCCAGTTCAATTAAGTCCTATTAACTTAACTAGGCACAAACTACGACGTTAGCGTCGCTGGTAATGAGAGAAGAGGTGCCGTTCTCACTCACACACACACACAGGCTACTACTGTGCGCGCTCCTCTAAACATTCTAATATTAACGTCTCCTATCTCTTAGGAGTTCGTTACTACCAACGATCATATATTTAAAATCATGTAATTCAATATATTCATTAACAACTTCTCTATTACTCAAAAACATACTTAAAGACAATATTATTACAATAGCAGCACTTAAAAGAACAATAAAGTAAAAGCATCTCCGATTGGTTTTTAATTAGTTAGCTCAGTTTTCTAGCATGCTAATCATCCTATTGACTTGAATGCACTATCAGCTAACGGTGCTAATCACTCGCTAGCAGAATGCTAGCGAAGTATTTTAACTCACCGGAGTTCGAGGTTCAAACAACACAGGAGTTCGAGGTTCAAACAACACAGGTCTTCAACAATCCGTAGAAAAATAGATATAAGGAAAGGTAAGATGATTCAATAGATTTAGAAAAAGTTAGATTAGAGTTAGATAAAGTTAGTATTCATTTTCTTAAGAGGATTATCAGTAACGTCTAATCAATTTCATTCAAGTGGAGTCTCGAGAGTGAAAAACAAACCCGTCACCTAGGAGATGACTATACCACAATAAAAGTATTTTAGAATACCTGCACTTTCAAGCAGACCAAAAAAGAAATACATATAATCATGTAAACTCAGCTTCTTGCTATTTATTCATATTTATTCTATTTATATATTCAAATATTTATTGAACTCAAACTGTTCTAAAACTAAAGTTATGGTCTTAGTAACCAAACTTTAAGGTGGGTTACATAGATAACACAGAAGCTACAATATCGGCACAGGATATATGTTATATGAAGTTATGGGAGTTCAAAAAAATCCTAAATGAATGGGCGTTCTATGGGGTTAGCAGAGAGTTGATAACCACCGCTACATCGATGCTTCTACTTCCGAGAATTCGCCTGCCCCCTTGCCACCACCCTACAGGCTACTGCACGCTAGCCCAGCTCCTTAACCACTACACTACCACCACCCTACAGGCTACTGCACGCTAGCCCAGCTCCTTAACCACTACACTACCACCACCCTACAGGCTACTGCACGCTAGCCCAGCTCCTTAACCACTACACTACCACCACCCTACAGGCTACTGCACGCTAGCCCAGCTCCTTAACCACAACGCTACCACCACCCTACAGCCTACTGCATGCTAGCCCAGCTCCTTAACCACTACACTACAGGCTACTGCACGCTAGCCCAGCTCCTTAACCACTACACTACCACTACCCTACAGGCTACTGCATGCTAGCCCAGCTCCTTAACCTCCACCCTACAGGCTACAGCACGCTAGCCCAGCTCCTTAACCACTACACTACCACTACCCTACAGGTTACTGCACGCTAGCCCAGCTCCTTAACCACTACTCTACCACTACCCTACAGGCTACAGCACGCTAGCCCAGCTCCTTAACCACTACACTACCACTACCCTACAGGCTACAGCACGCTAGCCCAGCTCCTTAACCACTACACTACCACCACCCTACAGGCTACTACACACTAGCCCAGCTCCTAAACCACTACTACACTACCACCACCCCATATCTTTCAGGCTACAGCACGCTAGCCCAGCTCCTTAACCACTACACTACCACCACCCTACAGGCTACTACACACTAGCCCAGCTCCTAAACCACTACTACACTACCACCACCCCATATCTTTCAGGCTACAGCACGCTAGCCCAGCTCCTAAACCACTACACTATTTCCAAAAGATGTTTTTTTTTTTGTTCCTCTTTTTAGTCAACTTTAGCAGGGTGGCACAGCACTGACCACTCCCATGCATTGAGCAAGAGAAATGCAGATGTGGTCAAAGACTCAGACAGGAACAGATAACAAGGATTGAGAAAGAGATGATTCTCTCTCTCACTCACACACACACACACACACACACACACAGTCACACACACACTCAGCTGATTTACACAGATTGAAATCCCTCTGTAGCTGCCATGTGATGAGCGAGTTAAGGGGTCAGTCACTGTCCCGTGACTGTTGCTCAACACTGGAAACTCTGACCTCCCATTTCCCCTTTGCTGTCTGGCAGAGTGACCAGTCCCACTGAGTGACCAGTCCCAGAGACAGCTAGTGAGTGACCAGTCCCACTGAGTGACCAGTCCCAGAGACAGCTAGTGAGTGACCAGTCCCACTGAGTGACCAGTCCCACAGACAGCTAGTGAGTGACCAGTCCCACAGACAGCTAGTGAGTGACCAGTCCCACTCTTCAGAAAGGCCTCTATGGTCCCTTTGCAATTATGGACATTCAGGCACATGCGTTTGTTTGTTGTTCAATTGTTTTTATTGGTTTTGTTTGTTTGTTTACACACACACACACACACACACACAATCATTGGAGACTGCAGTGCTGTGCCCATTTTCAGGATTGCGTGCGTGCGTGCGTGCTTCTGTGTCCTTGTGAAGAATGAGACCTCACGGTCCAAACTCACAAAGGGGATGCGCGCTCTTTCAGGCAACCAAGGTACACGAAGACATTGACGAACCACAGACAAGTGCAAACTTTGTGCTAAGAGTGCTGGTTTATTTACAGTGTTCAAAAGTGATAAACAAAAACTTTGAAAAAAGGCTACAAACAAAAATCAACACGAGGGTTGCTCACACTTAAAGACTTAACTAAACAAAATAACCAATACAAAACTAATAGGGATTCAAAGAGTTAAATGTTCACAAACCAAACCAGACTCAGCCTCACAGCAAGCTGCTCTCCCTATGCCACTCTCTCTCGAATGACAGAAGCTCAGCCTTTTTATGGGCCTACCCATTAGAAACGTCACTCAAAATGGTGGGAGAGTAGTGCACAAACAATTAACAAAATAAAGACATTAATCATAACAAAAATAAACTTGCCTTGATCCTAACAATTTTACCCTTATTTTACGCTATAAAAATATATATATACTTTCTCTTTCCCTAAAACCAGTTCAAAACCCTAACCACAATTACAGACACGCCATCAAAACAAAAAATACAAAAAGATTGCAACTTTGACAGTTCGGGTTTTCTCGGGGGACCATTGATGGCGGGACACACAACAAGGAAGTGAATGCAGTCAGTGTAGATGCTATGGCGTGGGAATACTGGTGCGTGTGGTGGAAATGTTTGGTGGAGCAAAACCAGCGGGTACCTCGCGGCTTGCGGAGATGTTGTGGATGAAGACTGGTGAGTACAGAAATATGTGTGACGCTATGTGACGGTGAAATATGAATGTGTTCAGAACGCGCTAAACCGGTATCGCGTGTAATGAACTTGCCAAGTGCCGTGTGCAGGTGTGTGTCGGGAAATGTTTGTCAGTTATGTGTAGGGACAACGTCGGGAGCATTTGGGGAAAAGTTTAACTGGAGGGCAACTTTTCCACAGTCCTCTTCAATGACAACAGATGAAATCCAATCAAAAGCAAAAGCGTTAAATGAAGAGAGGCAGGCGTACAGTAAAAAACACACACACACAGGAAACGGGCCAGGACTTGTGCTGGGTCTGATGGCTAGTGACCAGGAGAGGACTTCTCTGTGGAGTCCCTGCATGATATTAAAAAACTCTTTTGTTTCATTAAGTAGAGGTCAGAAGGTCACTTCTGGCTTTTCTCTCCTGCCCAGAACAGGTGTTCCTGGTCAGAGTTCACAGCAAGGCCACACCACGGATCAACACACACACGCACACACACACACACACACAGACTATCACATTACTCTTGTTCTCACACACACACACACACACACACGCACATGCAAGGCCATCACATTATACAACATTCACGCATACACACACAAAAATGCCATTTTTTCCCAGCTTGTTCTGCCCGCATACACCACACACACACACACACACACACACACACACACACACACATTTACACCGATGTAACAGATCAAAAAGAAGGCCGTAGTAATGCAGCAGTCTCCATTGTGACGTGTGGCCTGGAGGCGGCATGGTTCATCTGACGTGCTTCAGTGGCCAGTTCGAGTGGAATAAGATTTGTTTTTTTTCTGCCTCAGATGCTTATCCACAAAACCAATGTTAAAAATGCTGATGATGTTTCAATAATGGACCCTAATTTAACCTACTGTGCTGCACAGCCACCAGAGGACCCTGGTGGGAATTATCTTTTTAGAAGTAGGAATTTAGTTTTAGAACCTCTTTTGCATTCTCCTGCAACACTTTTGCATTCCCTCGCAATAAGTTTTACGCTCCCTCACAATAGTGTTTAATAGTCAGAGTCAAGTCAAAAGTATTGCCAGGGAATGCAATAGGGGCTCTCAAAAGATAAGTCCCACCATGGTCCTTAGGGCTCTGTACGATACTTACATTGAACTGTTGGTCTGTGTTTAAAATCGGTATCCCTGTCGGGGATACTGCCGCTGGTGGACTGCAGTTTGACTCACTGGTTTGTGGCTGGAAGTGGGGAATGACTTTGTTCCTGTTTTTACCCATGATACTTTTTGTCTGCTTAGTTTTTGTTGTCTATAAATTCTCATGTTTGGAAATCATGTTTTTGCCGGTTTATTGGTGTCAATCTCTCTCTCTCTCTCTCTCTCTCTCTCTCTCTCTCTCTCTCTCTCTCTCTCTGTGTGTGTGTGCGCATGTGGAGTGAGTGGGCGGAGTACTGGGTGTGTGTGGCCGCTGTGCCCTAATCACTGGTTTCTCTTTCTTTATTTTCTTTTTTTCTTTTTTTTTCTTTTTCTTATTTGTGTTTTGTGTTTTCAAAGCTTTATTTTTTCTAGAGTTTTTTGGTGTGTTTAGTGTAGTACTCTCTTGTACTGCGGCGCCTGCTTCTTGACTGGAAGCATGGCGGCCTCAGGTACAGGGAAGTTTGATAGTCTTACGAGGCAACATGCCATTAAAATGGCTACCAGCGCCAGCGTTGAGGAGTGTAGTTTGGCGATAGGAGAAATGGTTGGTCATGACAAAATTCTGTCCGCTGCTCGCACGAATAATGTGGTCATGCTGTTTCTTGAAACAGTGGCCGTGGCCAATGAAGTTGTTGAACGCGGAGTAGTAATTGACGGTGTTTTTACCTCAGTGCTACCTTTTATCGACCCCTTCTAAAAAAGTAATCTTGTCTAACATCCTGCCCTTTATTAAAGATGACATTCTTGCCCAAACACTGTCCCGCTATGGTAAACTAGTGTCACCCATCAGAAAGATAGCAATGTCTAGTAAATCTCCACTCCTGAAACATATCGTGTCCTTCAGGCGATATGTTTACATGATTGTGAAAGATAATAAGGATCTAGATTTGACACTTAATATAACGGTGGATGATTTCAATTATGCGATTTTTGTGACCACACGTATGACGAAGTGTTTTGGTTGTGGTCAATTTGGTCATCAGGTACGAGCTTGTCCTGACAAGAGCGGTAATTCCGCAAATTGATGCGTTAATGATTTGCACACTGATGTGAATGCTGAGAAGGGACATGGCTCTAGTAGGCCTACTGAAACTCATACGAATGGGGAGCATGCTGGGGCAGGAGGGGGTCAAACACCGGGAGAGGGAGTAGTGCCTCTCCTGCATCGGAAGAATGCCCCCCTGAGCAGGGTGCTCCTGTTGACCCAGGAGGAGTTGAGGACGCGCTGAACCAGCTGATAACTCGCAGCATAGTTGTGTGTCAGTGGATAATGTCGATCAGTCTTTTGATGATGATGTTGGGGATGAAAGCTCTCAAATAGAAGCGGAAGAAACCGTTTTCAAAATGCCTCTCAAAAATAAGAGGAGGCACATTCACCGGCCAAAAAGAAAGAGGCAAAGCTTCTCACTCCTGGTGACACAGAGAGCGAGAGTGAAACTGATTGTAGTGTCAGTTGCACTCTGCGCCCAAGTGGTGTCCCTGCCCAGTGTTACAGCGTAGTTGATATTAAACATTTCTGTTACAAACTAAACATGCCAGAAATGTCCAGATTGACGATTATTTCCCTAACGTGGAACAGTTTATGTCCAAAACAAGGTTGTTTTTGGCTGAAGGGCGTTTCACAGAAAGGGAAGGTTTCCGTTTGAGAAAGTACGTTATAAAGTTAAATACTGTGTTGGGTAACAGTGATACTGACAGTCAGCATTATTTCCCTGTCGTTTGCGATGATTAAGTACATGCCGTTTGTCTTTTTTTTATTTCTGCTCTTTCTCATGGGTGATTTGCGAATTGCTTCCCTAAATTTGAATGGGGCAAGGGACCCATTGAAGAGGGCGGGGCTCTATGAATTGGCAAAGCAGAAACGTCTTGATGTTTTTTTGCAAGAAATGCACAGCGATGCAGGGAACGCAGCTGACTGGGCATTGGAGTGGGATGGGTTTTTCATTACTAAGCCACAACACCTCGGTTAGTGGGGGTGTTGCGGTTTTGTTCGCAAAGAATTTTACTCCAGTTTCCCATGAAATTGAGGAAATTGTAGAAGGAAGGTTATTGAAAGTTAGGGCTTGTTTTGAAAATCTTGTCTTTGTGTTTATCTGTGTGTATGCCCCAACGAAGGCGGCATATAGAGTATTGTTTCTAGATACCTTATCCGCTGCTGAGTCTGGGTGCAATAGTGAGGAATTTTTATTTGTTGGTGGAGACTTTAACTGCACTGAAAATGATGTAGATAGAAATCATACTGAGCCCCATATGCTTTCCCGCAGAACACTCACACAATGCATACAGACGCATAACCTAGTTGATGTGTGGAGAATCCTTCACAAAGAGCAGAGGCAATACACCTGGGTCCACGCTCACAGCAACACACTCTCCATGGCTAGGCTTGACAGATTCTACTGTTTTAAACACCACCTGAATATTTTTGGAAACTGTTTGATTTGTCCTGTGGGTTTTTCTGATCATAATTTAGTTATCTGTATGATAACCCTGTGCTCTGTGAAGCCAAAGAGTGCATATTGGCATTTTAACACATCCCTGTTACATGATACATTCTTTAGAGATGTTTTCAAAACTTTCTGGGTTGCAAGCAATACACCCAAAACGTCACAAGGGACAGAACCTGATCTGTTGAGGCACTAGAAAAAGAGTTGGTGGAAATTCAGAATTTGGCATATTCTGCTGGGAACTATGATGAAACTGATAATTTGGCAAAAAGGAAAAGTACTTTAGCTGAGTTGCTTGGCATCAGTGCAAAGGGTGCCCTGGTCCCTTCACGGTTCCGTAGCATGGACCAGATGGATGTGCCTTCTAAATTCTTTTTTAGCTTGGAAAAGAAAAACGGCCAGAAAAGATTTATCCACTCACTGCGTTCTGAGTCGGGTGTTCCATTGACGGGCACCCGAGAGATTCGGAATAGAGCCGCACAATTTTATCAGGATCTGTACAAGAGCGAGCTAGAGGCTGAACGATGTCTTTTTGGATGGCCTGCCACAGGTCTCCATGGAGTCTCTGGCCGAGCTCGATGCAGCTCTGACTTTGGGAGAACTGGAGAGGGCCCTCCAAGGTATGGAGAGTGGCAAGGCCCCTGGCCTGGATGGCATTCCAGTGGATTTTTACAAGTCATTCTGGCCGGAGGTAGCGGAGGACTTACTGGCGATGCTCAATGACCGCCTCGCCGGAGGGCGTCTGCCGTAGAGCTGTCGTAGGGCGGTCCTCACTCTCCTCCCTAAAAAAGGAGACCTAACGGACATAAGGTGCTGGAGGCCCGTGTCGCTCTTGTGCAGTGATTTACAAATTACTTTCCAAGACACTGGCCAATAGGCTAGGCAAGGTAATTGAACAGGTCATCCATCCGGACCAGACCTATTGCATACAAGGCAGAGTAATCTTTGATAACGTTTCTTTGATTCAAGATGTTTTTCATGTTTCCCATTCTCTGGGTCTTGATGTTGGGTTGATCTCACTAGATCAGGAAAAAGCTTTCGATCGGGTGGAGCATAGCTATTTGTGGGATGTTTTAAAGGCCTTTGGTTTCAGTGAAGGCTTTGTGCAGAAGATCAGGGTTCAGTACAGTGAGGTGGAGAGCATCTTAAAGATTAATGGTGGCTTATGTGCTCCTTTTAAGGTGGGAAGGGGTGTGCGGCAGGGTTGTTCTTTGTCTGGGATGTTATATTCAATAGCAATAGAGCCTCTGTTACACAGACTAAGGAAAACTTTGAGTGGCGTGCATGTACCAGGTTGTATGGTACCCCTTCGTTTATCGGCCTATGCCGATGACATAGTTGTATTAATAAGTGGGGAAAGGGATGTAGAGGTAATCTTAAGTACCCTGGGGGAATTTGGGGCTTTTTCATCGGCCAAGGTCAACTGGCCGAAAAGTGAGGCTCTATTGCTTGGTCAATGGAGAGAGGGGGAACCAAAACTTCCAGATGGGCTGTGTTGGAAAAGAGATGGTTTTAAGTATCTGGGGGTCTTTCTGGGGAATGAAAAAGTAATGCAAAACAATTGGGAAGGGGCAGTTGTAAATGTTAAAGGGCGGCTTTAGAGGTGGAGGTGGCTGTTACCAAAGATGTCATATAGGGGGCGCACACTTATTATTAACAACTTGGTGGCATCATCTTTTTGGCATCGTCTAGCCTGTGTGGACCCTCCACTGGATCTCTTGCAGAAAATACAGTCTGTTTTAGTTTGGGAATTTGGGCCCTGTTCAGTGTGCAAAGGCAGGGGTCAGTAACCTCCTTATACTGGCTTTTGCATGAGCCTGTGATTGGGGGTGCGCGTTTGGACGTTTCCGAAGTTGGATTACCTGCGCTTGAGAAGATGCTTCTCAGCTCAAAGACTGTGATTTTAAAAAATGTGATAGATTTGGCAGGATCTGATTTTGGGAATGTGAAGGGGTTCGCTGATTGCTTGGGGTTAAGGTCTTGTCGGGTGGTGTCACATCTCCTAAAAAATACTTCATGGGGCTGTGGCTGTCAATTCTTTTGTCTCAATTTTAAATCCAAATGTTGGTCAGGAATGTCCTTTTTGTTTTCAGAGAGAGACTATTTTTCATGCATTCTCACAATGTGTCAGACTGAGGACTTTGTTCCTTATTTTGCAGCGCTTGTTTTGTAAATTTGGTGCAGATTTCTCCACTGAGGTTTTTATTCTTGGTTTTAAGTACACAAGACGCAGGCAGAATGAATGCAAGTTACTGAATTTCATTTTAGGGCAGGCCAAGATGGCCATTTATGTCAGCCGAAGAAATAAGGTGGATCAAATGCCTGGCGATGATGTTACAGTCTTGTTTCCAGCTCTAGCCAAAGCTAGAGTATTGGTTGATTTCCGTTTTTATGAAATGATGCAGGACCTTGAGACTTTTGTAGACTTGTGGTGTTGTAAACAAGTGTTGTGTACAATCATTGACAACAAGTTGCACTTTGAACATCTGTAGATGTTATTGTTTTTATTTATTTTTTTATTTTTGTGTGTTGTGTTCTTAGAAAAAATATATATTTTGGGCATCATTGATTAATTGAGTTTTTGTGCTGTTGTGCAACACAATAAAGTTCAAAATTCAAATTCTTTCTTTCTTTCTTTCTTTCTTTCTTTCTGAGCGCATGTGCGAACGAGTGGGCAGAGTGCTGTGAGTGAGACACGTGAGGGGCATAGCCGTCTGGCTGCGACTTCCTCTGAATTTCTAACTTTATCTTCTGTGTTGCCCTTTTGGCTATTTTTTTTAGTTTGTCGTGTAGTTTGTTTTGTAGATACTCTTTTTTTGCGGAGGTCAAGGTGGATTCTGATGTCAGTATAGAGGAGTGCAGTTTAGCTGTTGGAAGTCATGGGGCATCATGAGCGTGTGGTCTCGGCCACACGGATGAATCGAGCGATGATTTCTAAGTTCTGTTGCGAAAGCTAAAGATGCCATTGAGTGCGGTGTGGTCATTAAGGACTCCCTCACACCAGAGCTAAAGATGCCATTGAGTGCGGTGTGGGCATTAAGGACTCCCTCACACCTGTTCTCCCCTTGAGCAGCAAGGCACCTAACCCCTCACTGCTCCCCGAGCGCCGCTGTTGATGCAGGCAGCTCACTGTGCCGGGATTAGTGTGTGCTTCACCTCACTGTGTGTTCACTGTGTGCTGTGTGTGTTTCACTAATTCACGGATTGGGATAAATGCAGAGACCAAATTTCCCTCACGGGATCAAAAGAGTATATATACTTACTTACTTATATTGCCCGTGAATTATCACGTTTTGGAAAACTGGTGTCTCCGATAAGAAAAATCCCTGCTGGTTGCAAATCACCTCTGCTCAAACACCTTTTGCCTTTCAGGAGACAAGTTTACATGGTCTTAAATCATGGCCAAAGTGAGCTGGACCTAACGATAAAAAAAAAGATGACCGTTCTTGACCAGGAAATCCTAGACCTACAAGGACTGGTAGCATGCAATGAATGTAAAGAACATACTACAGCACTTAAGCGCAAAAAGAGCATGCTGTCTGACGGAAAAACAAAGTCCATCAGAAACCAGGTGCCAATCCTCAGGAATTTACTGATGTCAAGAGGGAATTTTGTTTCTACAAGACAATGCATTCTTTGGATGTTTTTGCTGATCATTGGTGCTGTGAGAAAGTCATTTGCTCAGTTGATGGGAATGAGTTGGTTTTTGGTTTTTAATTGTTATTTGTTTCTTTGGGGGGATGGGGAGGGGGTCTGTTTTCTTTTGACCTGATGTCTTCCTGAGTATCATGTACTTGTTTCTGAATCTGTTCACCAATAAATGTTATCTCTCTCTCTCTTTCTTTCTTTCTTTCTTTCTTTCTTTCTTTCTTTCTTTCTTTCTTTCTCTCTCTCTCTCTCTCTCGCTTTCTCTCTCTCTCTCTCTCTCTCTCTCTCGCTTTCTCTCTCGCTCGCTCTCTTTCTCGCGCTCTCTCTCTCGCTCTCTCTCTCTCTCTCAGATTGCAGCCCAGATTTGTCGGCAGGCTGGTCTAGTGCAGAAGTCCAAAGATGTGATGGACTACAGCTCTGAGAACTTCGCCATTGTGTTCGCTGCTATGGGGGTGAGCTCTCTGTGTGTGTGTGTGTGTGTAGTGGGGGGGGGGGGCACAGAGAGCTTGATACCAGCACAATGTATGTATTGTTATAATTTGTGTACACACACGTGCAAAGGTCCAAAAAAAAGAACACACACACACACACTTACCCATATACATACATATACACATGCACACACACTTACCCATATACATACATATACACATGCACACTTTAGTGTGAGCTACTTGGGGGTGAGCTGTGTGTATGTGTGTGTGTGTGGGGGGGGGGGGGGCAGAGGGCACAGTGTATGTATTGTTATAATTTGTGTACACACACGTGCAAAGCTCCAAAAAAAAAGAACACACACACACTTACCCATATACATACATATACACATGCAGACTAGTGTGAGCTACTTGTGGCTTGTCCTGTTTGAGCAATCACGGTTCCCCGGTTCTGTTTTGACAGGTGAACATGGAGACAGCTCGGTTCTTCAAGTCTGACTTTGAGGAGAACGGTTCCATGGACAATGTCTGTCTGTTCTTAAACCTGGCCAATGACCCAACGTAGGTCGCGCACGCACACACGCACACGCACGCACACACACGCACACACACACACACACACGCACACACACATGCACACACACACGCACACACACATGCACACACACACACACACACCATTTCAGTTTATGTTGTTGTGGCAGCCGTGTGTTAATGATGTTCTCCCTGTCCAGTATTGAACGCATCATCACTCCGCGCCTGGCTCTGACCTCCGCTGAGTATCTGGCCTATCAGTGTGAGAAGCATGTGCTGGTCATCTTGACGGACATGAGCTCCTATGCTGAGGCTCTGAGAGAGGTAACACACTCACTCTCATACTCTCACACTCTCATACTCTCACACTCACACTCACACCAACACTCACGCTCACTCTCTCTCTCGCCTTGAACAAACACGACATCCTAGCCGTGAACATCTACACACACACACCACATCCTAGCCTTGAACAAACACCACATCCTAGCCTTGAAGGCATGCTTGTGTGCCATTTCATTTATATGAAGGGCTTCAGCCGACGTATTGTCTTTGTTGTCCTGCAGCTTTGTAGTGTGATGCCACCTCTCTTGGTGTGAAGAAATGTGTAGTAATATTTGCACACACACTCACAGTCCAGGTATGAGCTCTCTCCGGTTCACCTGATGGCCCAAAAGCCCAGGTGCATTCCAGAGCTTCGTCGCCTGGCTCGTCGTCTGAGCTGGCATTCACGGAATGCTTTTAGCCAAACGTGCTCACAGCAGAGTCAATGGTCCAGATTAGCAAGGTTTTGTGTGTGTGGTGTGTGTGTTCACTGGATGCAACCCTGGGCCCAAGCTGGGAAATTCAGGTGCAATGGATTTGATATTCCAGGGGTGCACATATAGAGAAACGGTCTACTTATTATTATCTACTTATTAATCTATGTATTAATCTACTTATTATTATTTACTTATTAATCTACTTATTAATCTACTTATTATTATCTACTTATTAATCTACTTATTAATCTACTTATTATTATCTACTTATTAATCTACTTATTATTCTATATTTCTTTATTGTGTTTCATCTACTTATTATCTGCTTATTAATCTACTTATTATTCTACTTATTAATCTACTTATTATTATCGATTTATTAATCTACTTATTTATCTACTTATTTATCTACTTATTATTATCTACTTATTAATCTACTTATTAATCTACTTATTTATCTACTTATTTATCTACTTATTATTATCTACTTATTAATCTACTTATTTATCTACTTATTTATCTACTTATTATTATCTACTTATTAATCTACTTATTAATCTACTTATTTATCTACTTATTTATCTACTTATTATTATCTACTTATTATTATCTACTTATTAATCTACTTATTTATCTACTTATTATTATCTACTTATTAATCTACTTATTAATCTACTTATTTATCTACTTATTTATCTACTTATTATTATCTACTTATTAATCTACTTATTATTCTACTTATTATCTGCTTATTAATCTACTTATTTATCTACTTATTATTATCTACTTATTATTCTACTTATTAATCTACTTATTATTATCGATTTATTAATCTGCTTATTAATCTACTTATTAATCTATTTATTATTCTACTTGTATATGAACCTTGTTCTCTTGTGTCTGTGTCTGTGTGTGAGGCACGTGTGTGTGTGTGTCTGTGTCTGTGTCTGTGTGAGGCACGTTTGTGTCTGTGTCTGTGTCTGTGTGTGAGGCGTGTGTGTGTGTAACAGGAGTGGTGTCAACAATGCACGATTCAGCATCGATGCGGCAATGTGCCATAATCAATTATGTCACTGTTTATTTTCTTGCCTTGAGTGGACAATAAAGTTGTGAAGTTAGAAATGACTTCTGGGGGCATTTCCGAAGCAACGTTGTAATGACATGCGCAGCCTGTAGCTACATGCTAAGCGGCAGCACTAGCCCTTTCAGACCCCACGTCCATTGGAATGGACATGACATATTTTTGGGTCTAGACCAATGAAAATCTGTGATTTCACCATTTTAATTATGCTTTGTAACTGATTGGATCCTGATGACCCAATCAGAATGCAGTTAGGGCCTGTAACTTGATCTGAGAGCACTTCAGACATCAGACAAGACGAGCATGGCTCTGAAGCTAGATAGGAACAGGAGTAAACACATTTTTCCCCTCATAAATATGAATTTATGTTTATGATAGCCTAACCAATTTGCACTCAGTATAATTCTAACCATTGCAGGTGATGATATTTGAAGTTAGTTTGAATATATTTCATAACAGTGTAGTACAGGATTTTTTCAAAGTTTAATGTCCATCCCAATGGACATCAGGTGCTGGGAGATGTTAGCCAACACTCATTTAGGCACTCACCAGGCAAGGTTCTGACATATCCTCAAGACCCAAGCTATAATTTTGAATGCATTTTTTATTTATTTCAGCTATTTTGGATGAATGTGCACTCATTTTACTAAAATGTGTCGTCATTTTTACTAAATCGTGCTCTCATTTTATTATATTGTGCACTGAATTCAGTCAAATGTGTGCTCGGTTTACTAAATAGTGTGTCCATTTTGCTAAATGGTGGGCTCGTTTAGTCAAATTGTGCTATTTTTTTGTACAATGAGTGCACATTTTAGTACAATGAGTGCACTATTTACAAAAAAGAGTGATTTAGTAGACGAGCACACTATGTAGTAAAACGAGTGCACAATTTAGGGTGCGTTTGTAAATTCAATCTGACACTGAAAATAGAATAGCTCTCTGAAGTTCAAAAAACTAGTTTATTACATTTTACATAACATTTTAATATATTGTGTGCACGTTTTACTAAATTGTGCGTATGTTTACTAAATTTAGTAAAACGAGTGCACTATTTAGTATAACAAGCGCATGATTTATGTATATAAATCATGCGCTTGTGTACACAATTTAGTAAAATGAGCATACGTTTTCTGGATATATACCAAAAAATATCTTGCAATGACTGCTCTAGGGTTCCGTACTAACCATATTACAATCTATTCTTGTTAGTATAACAGTACCCAGAGTACGCTCTGGATGCTCTGAGAGTGTGACACTTTAAAAGGGTTAAAAGTTTCAGAGTTGGCTCAGAGCGCATGGAGTGGCAATTTACAAACGCACTCTTAGTAAAATATGTGCATAATTCAGTAAAACGAGCATATATTATCTTTATATATAAAAACAATCTTGCAATGACATCTCCTGGGGGGTGTCATTGCAAGGTTTTCTATGTATTGAGAAAACATACACTCGTTTTACTAAATCATGTGCTCGCTTTACTAAATTGTGCGCTCGTTATACTAGATTGTGCACACATTTTTGTGTATTGTGCGCTCGTTTAACTACAGTACATAGTGTGTTCATTTTACTAAATCATGCTCTCGTTTTATTAAAAAGTACACTTATTTTACTAAATTGTGTGCTCTTTTTCAAAAATTAAAATGAGAATGTGATGAAATAAAATGAGTGCAATTTAGCAAATGAGCCCACAATGTAGTAAAATAAACACACTGTTTAGTAAAACAAGCACACGATTTTCAAAATTGAGAAATGAGCACACACACTTTAGTAAAGCACATTCCCTCCATATACACAAGCAAATATGTTGCAAACATACCCCCGGTGTTCCGTATTGGAACATGTAATTAAAAAATTCAATATAAGCAGTTCAGTTCACAAGACTGTGTGAAAACAACAGTGCAAAATGCAAAAAACAATGCAAACTGTGTGTGTATATTGAAAACTTCTAAACATTTTGTACTAGCACCACAGGTATTGTGTGGACGCAATCCGGCACATTAGTTAATGTGCATGTTTTGACCTGCTCATAGACATATAAAAACATTTAGACACATGCAAACATTCAGTTCCAAATGTTTAAGTCATATGTGATTATTACTTTCAATACTATATGTAAAAAACATAGTGTTTTTTCCCTAAGTCCTCATGTCATTTTACACCTATTTAGTTGAGGTGTCCATTGTAATGGACATTAAAAAAGTAATAAAGACATGATTTATGATTTAAAACAGTAATAAAGACATGATTTATCAAATAATTATTTTTTCCCCTTTATTTCTTCATTGGGGAGGAGTAAAAATCAGCTGAATATTTTTTTTTTTTGCTCAACAGAAAAAAAACAGGTCTGAAGGGGCTAGCTAGCATAACAACAACACTAAAGAATCAAGATGACGGAGGGAGATGACCACGATAGACGGGTAATTAAAAACGCACCCAAAGCTTGGAAAGCGGACATCTGGGCACATTTCGGATTCTACTAATTTAATGGGAAACTAGACAAGACGTACGTGGTGTGTAAAACCTGCCACACTAACATCAAGCACGTTGGCAATACAACTAACTTCACGAACCATGTCGATCGTTGGCATCCTGAGTTGGCTTCGTTACTGTGTGTGCAGTATGTTGCAGGGTAGGAATTTCACGACGGCCATGGCCATTGTTGCCCCTTTAAAAATCAGAGGTTTACAGGCCACGGTGGCCTTGGTACCCCCTTCTTTCAATATTCTGTTTTGCGTCCGACGATTTTTATTTAGCCTATGGCCTGTCAAAATAATCTTAGCATTCACAGCGCAAATTAATTTAGTTTTTTACGCAGTGGAGAAAGTGACGGCGCACGGCAAGAAAGAAAGTGCGTCCAAATTCACCCATTCTCAGTTGAACTACTCGCGAACGAGCCTACTCATCACACAGACATCACAAGTAGCCAATCACATCACATGAAAGAGCTTTTCTCAGCTTTTAAACTATGTTAGCCGTTAATTGCTGTGGTGAACGGTTCGCATGAAAATTACACTTAAGTGAATAATATAATTAAATTTAATCATAATTCTACTGAAGGTTCTGCGCCCATCTCCCTACCCATTCATCTCGGTGGAATACTTCACGAACCCTTCGTTCAACACATAACAAACCATATATCAGAATAAACAGCTGACCTTACCGAACAGAAAGGTGTAAAGCAGTCCCCTGTACAGTTAGCCGTTCCAGAGTAATCCAGTTCTGAATTTGCAGCAAATTTCGACATGCATGGATGTCTCCAAATTTGGGCTTTAAGACAATGTGTTTAAATTATTCTACATGATTTCATAATGGGCCAAATACAAAATAAATGTTACAAATATCGCCTAGATATTGGTCAATCAGAGGACAGCTGACTAAGAGTTTGTGAAAGTAGCCTTAATGATCACAAAATGCTAAGCATGCGTCTATGCTATTTGAGTGTCTTAAAACTGAGCTGTGCTTAAATTGTTCAATACATGATTTCATAACAGATTGTAATGTTTCATAGGCTACAGTGATGCAGGTCTACTGCTGTGAATAGGCTAAATACAACTTTGATCATTTTTATAGCCTACTACTGTATAGTTAACTCTGGCCTTGGGGCCCTTACATGTGGCCTTTGTGCCCCCCACCAAATATGCCCAACTGAAGGCCAAGTAGCCTTGCCCCTAAAATGGTGAAATTCCATTATTTAATGACATTTATGTCAAAGATACAGTGATAATACACACATAGCAGCCAATAAAATCTGTTCAATATCTGACTGCTTGTATTGCCTCATGACCACAAAATTTGCCTTGTTGTGTGCAGTAGAATTTTGATGCATCGCAATGCATTGCAATGCATCGTAGAATCGAATTGAATCGAATGGTTACCTGGTGAATCGTAATCGAATCGAATTGTGAGGGCATTGCCAATGCACACCCCTAGTAACAGGCACGTATGTGTGGTTGTGTGATTGTGTGTGGTTGTGTGATTGTGTGATTGTGTGTGGTTGTGCGTGTGTGTGGTTGTGCGTGTGTGTGGTTGTGCGTGTGTGTGGTTGTGGTTGTGCGTGCGTGTGGTTGTGCGTGCGTGTGGTTGTGTGTGGTTGTGCGTGATTGTGTGTGGTTGTGTGTGTGGTTGTGCGTGCGTGTGGTTATGCGTGCGTGTGGTTGTGCGTGCGTGTGGTTGTGCGTGCGTGTGGTTGTGCGTGGTTGTGTGATTGTGTGTGGTTGTGTGATTGTGTGTGGTTGTGATTGTGTGTGGTTGTGCGTGCGTGTGGTTGTGCGTGCGTGTGTGATTGTGCGTGTGGTTGTGCATGCGTGTGGTTGTGCGTGCGTGTGGTTGTGCGTGCGTGTGTGATTGTGCGTGTGGTTGTGCGTGCGTGTGTGGTTGTGCGTGTAAAACGAGCCTCTTCCCCTCTCCACGTCATGTCCCCATGCCCATGCAGTAGCAGATTGAGGGGATTACCACACACACACACACACACACACACACACACACTGATTGAGGGGATTACCACACAACGCCTCTGAGTTGCCGGACACCAGCGTTGACACAAAAGCCCTCTGACCCCTCTTGACATTTGAAAGCCCTCATCATCTACAGAGGTTTCCACCACCCCCACACACACACACACACACACACACACACACACACACACACACACACACACACACACACATACACACACACACACTTAAAAGCCCTCATC
>NC_055972.1:3681685-3714185 GCF_018492685.1 Alosa sapidissima | reverse complement strand
GTACAATACACATCATTAACACAAACACACCCATCTATCACACATACACTGAGGCTTTGTATAAGGATGAAAGCACATATTTGGACATCTTATGTCTTTTTTCTATTTCTCACACTCACACTCACACACACGCACACACACACACACATGTACGCACACACACGTACGCACAGAGCCTTTCTCTGCCTCTCTCCAGGATACAGCATAGCCTCCTAGTTTGATTGCATCAGTTGAGTCAGAAATCTCCCAGACACGTCCCGTGTGTGTGTGTGTGTGTGTGTGTGTGTGTGTGTGTGTGTGTGTGTGTCATTGACCGTTTTTTTGATTCCACTGTAGATCTACCCTCCCATCAACGTGCTGCCGTCTCTGTCCCGTCTGATGAAGTCGGCCATCGGAGAGGGCATGACGCGCAAGGACCACGCCGACGTCTCCAACCAGCTGGTAAAGAGCCCACCAATCAGCACAGGGAGCTCAACTGCTGACCTATCAGCACAGGGGAACATAGGCTTAGCATAAGAGCTGACCAATAAGCACAAGGAACATAGGCTTAGCATAAGAGCTGACCAATAAGCACAGGGAACACAGGCTTAGAATAAGAGCTGACCAATAAGCACAGGGGAACATAGGCTTAGCATATAAACTGACCTATCAGCACAGGGGAAGATAGGCTTAGCATAAGAGCTGACCAATAAGCACAGGGGAACATAGGCTTAGCATAAGAGCTGACCTATCAGCACAGGGGAACATAGGCTTAGCATAAGAGCTGACCAATAAGCACAGGGGAATATAGGCTTAGCATAAGAGCTGACCAATAAGCACAGGGAACACAGGACAGGGAAGATGCACCTGGCACTTAGCTGACCAATCAGCAGAGTAAATGAGCACAGTGCTGACCTGTCCAGATGTCTTCTGATTGCTGATTTCCCTCTCAGTGGGTCTCTCTTCATCTCTCACTCTATTTCTCCTCAGTGGGTCTCTTCATTCTCTCACTCTATTTCTCCTCAGTGGGTCTCTGTTCATCTCTCACTCTATTTCTCCTCAGTGGGTCTGTTCATCTCTCACTCTATTTCTCCTCAGTGGGTCTCTTCATTCTCTCACTCTATTTCTCCTCAGTGGGTCTGTTCATCTCTCACTCTATTTCTCCTCAGTGGGTCTGTTCATCTCTCACTCTATTTCTCCTCAGTGGGTCTCTGTTCATCTCTCACTCTATTTCTCCTCAGTGGGTCTCTTCATCTCACTCCATTTCTCCTCTTGGTTTTTTCACTCTCTTACTGTGTTGCACTTCTTCCATTCTTCTCCCTCCCTCTTCCCCCCTACCACCCCCCCCTCTCTCCCTCTTAACTTGTGCCCCCCCCCTCTCTCTCTCTCAATTGTCATTGTAAATTGAAGCTTTATTGGCATGACTCAATTAGCGGTGTTACCAAGGTTAAACATATAACAAAACTACACAGATACAATATCTGTTTAAAAATAAAAAAAAATACAAAAGAAATAATAATAATAACAACAAAATCTCTCTCCCTCTCTCTCTCGCTCCCTCTCCCTCTCCCTCTCTCCCTCTCTCTCTGCAGTATGCGTGCTATGCCATTGGTAAGGACGTGCAGGCCATGAAGGCTGTGGTGGGGGAGGAGGCCTTGACCTCTGATGACCTTCTGTACCTGGAGTTCCTGCAGAAGTTTGAAAAGAACTTTATCGCTCAGGGTAAGCTTACAGAGAATCCCCTCACGTGTGTGTGTGTGTGTGTGTGCCACACATACACAAAGACTTCGATTTCTCTGGAGGTCATGGAAGTGCAGAAAAATAGTATAGAACTCTGGGTAAATGTTGTATTAGTCTGATGCAGACCTTTCCGAACTAAAGGTCTTTGTGTTTGTGTGTGTTTGTGTGTGTGTGTGTGTGTTTAACACACTTAGTAGGAAAGCTTTGCCTTGCATAAAGACCTTCGTGGTCATTGATGCTTGCTTTCTCTTCAGATCCTTAGCAGTCACTCACGGGCTTGTTTGAATAATCCATGATCTTCATTTCCCTCCGCCAGCTAAGGGCTGTGTTCTGTCTCATCACAAAATGGCCATGTTTGCAGGGAGGCCTGCCACTGTAGAACAAACTGCCCCGTCTCACACACACACACACAAAGGCCCGCGTCTGAAGAGCAATTCAACATGGAGGTGCTTTGTTCTCCACAGGGCTTAATTTATTTGTGGATGGTGGTGACAGTAACGACAGCTAGTCACTCCTCTTCCTCTGTGTGTGTGTGTGTGTGTGGCTGTAAAGATTTTTACAGATTTCAGATAAACGCAGTTTCCAACACTCCATCTTTCTCTCTCTCTCTCTCTCTCTCTCTCTCACACACACACACACACACACACACACACACACACACACACACACACACACACACACACACACACACACACACACACACACACACACACACACACACACACACACACACACACACACACTCGATTAACCAGTAGAAGGGCAGAAATTGTCCTTGTGTCTCCCAGTGGTCCTGAGCCCCCGCCCTTATAAGTGCCATTGTGAGCTTGTCTTATGCTGCCTCTGTTCATATCTATTCATATCTCTTTGTGTCAGTGCGCCATTGTCTGCTGCTCAAAAGCTTCTCCATCAAAAGACACTAATTGAGTAGTTGCGCTCTAGCCTCTCCGAGAGATATGAGCTGTAAACTCTCATATCACATGGCGAGCCTTTAAACTCCCTCCATGGTTTGTTTACATGGCGAGCCTTTAAACTCCCTCCACGGTTTTACATGGTGAGCCTTTAAACTTCCTCCACGGTTTGTTTACATGGTGAGCCTTTAAACTCCCTCCATGGTTGGTTTACATGGTGAGCCTTTAAACTCCCTCCAGTTTGTTTACATGGTGAGCCTTTAAACTCCATTGGTGACTGCTACTGTAAATACAGTAAATCAATCAGACAATCCCTGTGGGAGCAGCTTCTGCCCCATTGTGTTTATATGTATGTATATGTGTTTTATATGTATTTTTATGTGTTTATTAGGGCTGTCAATCGATTAAAATAAAAATAATCTAATTAATTACATACTCTGTGATTAATTAATCTAAATTAATCGCATATATGACTTTTGCTGTGAAAGTATTTTAAATATTTAAATTCAAATTAATCATTGAATAATCAGCATTAGTTACATTAAAGTTCAAAAACTCTTTTATTATTATTTTAATAATGGTAATAAAAATGTATGATATGACCTAATATGCTGAGGAAATAAATTCAAAAGTGCTTCGGGAAGAAGTTTTTCCATCATCCATCATCTCCATCATACGCATGGTGTACGTGTAGCTGAGTGGTTAAATGGGAATGTGGTTTGGTTGCCTCGGCAGGTCCCTATGACAACCGGACGGTGTTTGAGACGCTGGACATCGGCTGGCAGCTTCTGCGTATCTTCCCCAAGGAGATGCTGAAGAGAATCCCCCAGAGCACACTGGCCGAGTTCTACCCCCGCGAGTCCACCACTCGCCACTGAAGCCCCCACTCTTACCCCCGACCGAAGGCCTACTGCCCTCTGGGTGGAATGGAGGGAGGACACACACACACACACACACACACACACACACACACACACACACACACACACACACTCGTCCCCTCCCTTTCCTCCAGTTTCAACCCAGAGAAATGGGTTTAGTTAGTCGTGTAGTGCTATGTGTTGTGGGTATGTGTGTATGTAGATGTGTGCAAGCCTGATTGTACGTTTGTGTGTGTGTGTGTGTACACGTTTTACCTGTATCTGTGTGCACCTGTCGGCAGGTTATTTTGGCTGTTGTGCTTTCATGTTTTGTTTGTTTCTCCATTGCAGTTTGCAAAAAGATGATAATATTTATGAAGGTCCCTCATGATTGCTGTTGTATTTATTCTGTCGTCAGCCCCAAACGAAGATGGAAGTCCAACACGTTTGATCTTAAAGGGAACGTAGTGTATCTTTCACTCACCCTCTCGCTCCTTAACATTCTCTTTGGCTTTCAACCTGAGATGCAACTCAGGGGTCATTGTGTAACTGATCTACACATGTGAGCAAGAGCAATATGATTTCATCATATTGGACCATGGAATGGTTCCTAATTGAGCTAGTACCTCTCCATACCCATCACCTTCTCATCATGTTTGTCAGTCTTATTTTCTCTCTCTCTCTCTCTCTCTCTCTCTCTCTCTCTCTCTTTCTCTCTCTCTCTCTCTCTTTCTCTCTCTCTCTCTCTCTGGCTCTTTCAGTCATAGGCTACTGTATTAGACTGAAAATGGTTAAGATGTTTACATTATTCGTGTTCTGACTGCAGTGGGCTGTGACATTAACTAAGACACTGAGCATTCCTTTGTCATCACCAATCCTTGAAATGATTTATCTTTGTGGTTTACCCTTTTATGATACTACCCTTTCCGAAAATGAATAAATTATATTATTCTCACTGTATGTTTTGCCATGTCTTCTGTTACTGTGTTGCAATATGTAGATTACATCAGTGGAAAATGGCCTATACACGGGTTTCCCGTTTACCAACAAAACTGTGTGCGCAGCCGTGGGGCAGAAGACGCTTGGTGGCCGTCCACCAGGGCTCTCAAGTTTTGAAGTTGAAGGAGTGAGACTTTGTTTCTCAGGGGGGAGGGGGCGTGGCATTGGCACAGTGCCACACCCCCTCCCCCCTGATCGAAGTACATGAAAGTCCTACGTCTGCTTGAACTACTCGTGGCGCCACGCCCCCTCCCCCCCGATCAACAGAGACCCACCCTCCCCATGTCCCATAGACCCAGCTTCATGAGAGAGCACAAATTCCATTATTTCAAACACACTGTTTTATTTATTCTAGAATCCTACAGTAAATAATAATAAATAATAATAACATAAATTATAATAATAATTTCACCCAAATGGGCCCTTTGAACAACAGTGGCTCATTCTGCTCTATAAACAAACAGAAAACAACCAAATGAGAAAAAGCACATTTAGCCCCAAAATGGTCTCTTGAACAGCGGTGGTTCTGTCCGTGTGTGTGTGTGTTTATGAGTGATGTTGTGTGTTGTAAGTGTTTGTGGCAGATTTTGATGCCTTGATGACTGATACTGGGGGCTCCCATTTAAAGCACTGTGGTTCAATGTCAGCCATTTTCACAGTCATGAGGCCATCCTTAAAAATATTCTTGTTTGCAGTAACAGCCAAAAAAATGGGTCGGAAGGTAGGTCAATATTTTTTTTTTTTCAAGATTCAAAGTAAAAAAAAAAGTACAATTTTGGTCATGGTCATTACGTAGGTATGAATTTAAACAAATGTGCATATTGTGACGTAACTGACTGGGTCCTCAACCGGTGCCTTCAGGCGCATCACTGCAAACCTCAATCTGATGCAGGTTATGTAGACCAGCCTTTCTCAAACTTCTTTGACCTGAGGCCCAGTCATGGCAGACTTTGGGGTCATAGGGCTCATCTACACGTGCCCAACCCCACTCCCTCCAAATCAAATTGTAATTATCATTATCACAATCATTATTATGCCTATATTGTTATACATGCACTTTCACTTAAATGTTTTGTGACATGCACATCAGAGGACTGCTTTACTAATGTAAGATATAATTAGTTTCATTGCTTTTGCATGGTTGCATGATGCTTGCATAAGAAAAAAAATACTTTGTGTGCTATTGTTTTGGGATGTTTCCCTCATGCAAGCATCATACATTGGTAGGAAATGGAGAAAAAAATACATGTTTTTTAATGAAGTTTAATTTGAATGCCTGAATGTAAGGATTCAGGAAACACAATACCAGCTTTTTTGGTGAGCAGATAGGCGTAAATCACTGATCTGTTGATCTTTAACAGATAGAAAGAAGGCTACAATAGCTTTTGGCCACGTTATATTCAAATTTGACTATATACAATACTCAGTGCAATACAGTGTATTATACAGTCTCTGCTCTGTTTCTATGGAAGTTCCAAAAATCAACGTTGTTCTATTAAGTGTCGTTAAACAATTAAATAGCATTCAACAGGTTGAAGCGGAGCTTTGATACCAACGTTATCGATTAGTTTCAGTTTCTCTCGCGCAGACGCCTGCATTGAACGCTCATAGCCTACTAGTACAGCGGTTAAGCCCTCAAATCAAGGGGAATTGTGCACTTTTTGAAAGAAACATGAAACTTCTACCATAGTTAGGTTATACCATAAGGTTTATTTTCAGATTTGGAGGGAAGTCAAATTTGACCTCTGAGACCCGGGAGAGGTCAAATCCAAGATGGCCGCCAACAATATTCAAAAGTGCCTCACGTTGGAACCAAATACAGTAGAAAAACACTTAAAGGAGAATTCCGGTGTGATATTGACCTAAAGTGTATTGAAACATGATACCGAGTGTGAACGTATGTCTCATAGCCCATCTCGACTTGTCCCCTGCACTCCAAAATCTGGCGCTAGTTAGCCGATGCTACCAACAACTTTTTCAGTAGTGGTGCTTCGGCATCGGGCTAGCCATGCAAATAAATCACTGTTTTACACCCATTTACGAGGCTCAATGTATCTCCACACTTCATTGGTAGACTTCCTAGGGCCCTGACATTTAAAACGAGACATTGAGAACTTTGAAAAAGCACTGGTAGTTTACTTACAAGACGATTTATACAGACAGTATCTTCACGAAGTTTAAAGTTTGCAGCCATCTTGAATTTAGTCACGATAAGTCGAGCAACGAGTAAGAATGAACAGGTATGATAAGGGATCAGATTCCAAAAATAATTCAGTGGAAATGCATGGATTCCAGTTTCTTCCAGTAGCAGCAACTGGAATCCATGCATTTCCACTGAATTATTTTTGGAATCTGATCCCTTATCATAGCTGTTCATTCTTACTCGTTGCTCGACTTATCGTGACTAAATTCAAGATGGCTGCAAACGCTAAACTTTATGAAGATACTGTCTGTATAAATCGTCTTGTAAGTAAACTACCAGTGCTTTTTCAAAGTTCTCAATGTCTCGTTTTAAATGTCAGGGCCCTCGGAAGTCTACCAATGAAGTGTGGAGATACATTGAGCCTCGTAAATGGGTGTAAAACAGTGATTTATTTGCATGGCTAGCCCGATGCCGAAGCACCACTATTGAAAAAGATGTTGGTAGCATTGGCTAACTAGCGCCAGATTTTGGAGTGCAGGGGACAAGCCGAGATGGGCTATGAGACATACGTTCACACTCGGTATCATGTTTCGATACACTTTAGGTCAATATCACACCGGAATTCTCCTTTAAGGTGTCATTTCCCACTAACCTTTGGGTGCCCATTCTGTATCTGATAACTCTGAAACCACCAGAGTTCAAGAAAATGCATTTATGTAAAGGTCAAGGTAAACAAAACATCAGAATATTCATTTTTTATGTACCCCAATTTATTTCTTTGTTGTCCCTGTATTATTCAGTTATTAGTTGTTATTTCATGAGATGTGTGGCTAATTTCATTTCTTCACAGCACAACATTATCCACAGGTGACCCCCCTAGAGCATTTTCACAGACCACCTGCCATACCACCGCTGGTTTAAAAAAACCCTGCTTTAGAGAGTTGTTGCTACAGGCCACAGTACGCACAATGTAGAGAGCACTTCAATCGACATATTCTAACAGGTAAACATATTGACTATGAACAAACAATATTATTACATAATTACATAATATTATTCATGTTGCAAATTAATTTAACCATAGCCAGGAAGGAGTTTTCCTTGGTAGTTACCTTTTGAGGTAAACATCATGGACATTCATCAAAATAATTATCCTAGCTAAACTAGAAGACAGTCTGGAACATTTATGTGAGCTGAAGCTAGTTTAATGATTGAACAGAGTATATTGTAGATATGTCAGTGGTAATGTGAAATTTGTTATGGCTGAAATAGGTAATGTTAACAGAGTATTCTAGTTAAAAAGCCGGTCAACCGGGCTTGAACACATTTGTAGCTAGCATGTTAATATAAGGCTGTCTTTAATTACTACTAATTAATTACTTCTTACTGTTAAAGACTATCAATTGGGAGATTGTTAGGGCAGGTTTTGTGGTGGACTGATGCTCAATGTTTGTTCCATCAAGTACCATGTTGATGAAGGCCAAGAGAGATGGTGGCACAGTTGGTCTTACTGTAGGTGAACGGATTCACGCCACCAGACTGAAAGAACGACTGCTTTCTGAGCTTCCACATCTGAGGGCACATTTACGCGGAAGAGACACACTCCTGAGTTTTGAGAAGGACTATGGACCAGCTCTCATGATAGCCTGTCAAACTGACAGTGATGCCATGCACTTAATGCGAGCAAAACAAGTAGTGCGCAAAGAGATCCTTAATTCATCTTTCTCTTTTGACGGGTCATTCAAAGAAAACTGCCAGCAGAGGGCTGTGCCACCATCTCTCTTGGCCTTCATCAACATGGTACTTGATGGTACAAACATTGAGCATCAGTCCACCACAAAACCTGCCCTAACAATCTCCCAATTGATAGTCTTAAAGGAGAATTCCGGTGTGATATTGACCTAAAGTGTATTGAAACATGATACCGAGTGTGAACGTATGTCTCATAGCCCATCTCGACTTGTCACCTGCACTCCAAAATCTGGCGCTAGTTAGCCGATGCTACCAACAGCTTTTTCAGTAGTGGTGCTTCGGCATCGGGCTAGCCATGCAAATAAATCACTGTTTTACACCCATTTACGAGGCTCAATGTATCTCCACACTTCAGTGGTAGACTACCGAGGGCCCTGACATTTAAAACGAGACATTGAGAACTTTGAAAAAGCACTGGTAGTTTACTTACAAGACGATTTATACAGACAGTATCTTCACGAAGTTTAACGTTTGCAGCCATCTTGAATTTAGTCACGATAAGTCGAGCAACGAGTAAGAATTAACAGGTATGATAAGGGATCAGATTCCAAAAATAATTCTGTGGAAATGCATGGATTCCAGTTGCTGCTACTGGAAGAAACTGGAATCCATGCATTTCCACTGAATTATTTTTGGAATCTGATCCCTTATCATACCTGTTCATTCTTACTCGTTGCTCGACTTATCGTGACTAAATTCAAGATGGCTGCAAACGCTAAACTTTGTGAAGATACTGTCTGTATAAATCGTCTTGTAAGTAAACTACCAGTGCTTTTTCAAAGTTCTCAATGTCTCGTTTTAAATGTCAGGGCCCTCGGAAGTCTACCAATGAAGTGTGGAGATACATTGAGCCTCGTAAATGGGTGTAAAACAGTGATTTATTTGCATGGCTAGCCCGATGCCGAAGCACCACTATTGAAAAAGCTGTTGGTAGCATCGGCTAACTAGCGCCAGATTTTGGAGTGCAGGGGACAAGCCGAGATGGGCTATGAGACATACGTTCACACTCGGTATCATGTTTCAATACACTTTAGGTCAATATCACACCGGAATTCTCCTTTAACAGTAAGAAGTAATTAATTAAGTAGTAATTAAAGACACAGCCTTATATTAACATGCTAGCTACAAATGTGTTCAAGCCTGGTTGACCGGCTATTTAAAGGGACACCAGGCAAGCCTGCTGCTTTTTCTCTACGAAACTCCCCCTCGCTCGGTCTGAAGCTCCTTTCCTTTTCTTTGCGTCTTCTGTCAAGGGTTTTCGCTGCTTCTTCGCCGGCTCTGCCATACACACGTTTGCAACAATCTCTAGCGTTTTTGTTAGCTTGCCTGCTTCGGTCGGCAGGTAGGATACACTGAACTTGCAAGCGGGATATTCTTCCTACAGGCAATAGGGGCGGGCGAGAGAGTCTTCACTCGCCCTGTAACGAGTCATTTAACCATATACCGACTTACGAAGATGAGTAATTAACACGAAAACGTTACCTGGTGTCCCTTTAACTAGGCTACTCTGTTAACATTACCTATTTCAGCCATAACACATTTCACATTACCAAGCTGACATATCTACAATATACTCTGTTCAATCATTAAACCTAGCTTCAGCTCGAATTAGTGCAGTTTTCAGCACAAACACTCATTTTATTATTTTGCTCTTTTGCATTGCTCTATGCTGTTCTATAGAGTGGTGAAGTCCCGCCCCTTCTACTTCCAGTCCATGGGACCTATCTTTCAAAAAATTATGAACAGGAGTTAATGGAGAGATAACAATTATTTTTTGGTCCAGTTTGAATTGTGCCACAAATTTCACATATGATGTGTGTGAATTTAAAAGATAAATTTTCACGTCAAGAAAGTATTGTTGTTCGATAGACTTCAAATAGTCCAGTCATTTTAAGCCAAAATAGGGGTCAAGGTTGAACAAATTGCAACACAAGCAAACTTAACTCATTTTGAATCCTCAATATGTCCTGAGTAAGGGAAAAAAGCCCCGAAGAATCCCGATAGGGGAAAGTTTAGAAAAAGACCCAAATATACCCTATTCATGCGCCTATACAGTATTTTTCTCACGTGAATAGGGGGAAAAAATTAACCTTCACATATCACCATGAAAATTACTGAGTTGATTACTTACATCAAGACAAACAAATGTATTATACATTTTTTGAAATTGTTTGTTAACATGGGCAAACAGGGCATAATGTAATTATGTATAGTTAATTTAACCACAACGGAGCTAATAGTCCAGGCAAAGGTCTGACCCAAAACTAAATGCAACAGAATTTATTTTCACACTTTTATATTTCAATTGGTGATCTTTACACCATAGTAAAAGACCATGAAAATCCAGTGGAAATATGCTAAAATGAGGGTTGTTTTATGCATTATTCTTCAGCATACTGACAAAACTGTAATTAGAATGTTGTAGAATACACATTCTAAAGAATATCTGACCCCATCTAACTTAACATGGAATTTTAGAATCTTGCATTGTTGAGGAACATTCTTTTATTTTCAAAGAGTGAATTCCTTTGGCTTATTTCAGACTGGTTTGTGGCAAAATTGGTGTTTATTTTTACATTGTGGCCCTTTGAATCAATGGAAATGGTTGTTGAATCTTTAAATAGAGCCAAGTGGGTTTTTGCATGTAAGTGTTCCACAATGTGTAATCTGATCATGTCCTAATTCGACAGAAGGGTGCAGATGGGATAACTGCAGTTAGCCTCCAAGTGACTCTATTGTTGTGACATCTGGCAAAAATGCTATACTAATAAATATAGTTTAAGATTAATAATTAACAATGCATGCCTATGCATGGGTCATGGTTTTACCAAAGTCATAAAACAGTCAAAACTATACATATTCTAAAAGTATATGCACTGTACATGAAATATAGCATCAATCAACTTATGTCCCATCTTCCTCCATACCATGCATAACACATACTCCTCTATTCTGTATAGGCGAATCAAGTGAACAGCTGATACATTTTGGCCTGCACTATTAAGGGAAACAAATTAAACACCCTAAACTATATATTTTCTGAAAGCATATACCCTCCGGAGGAGATATAACACTATTTAAGACATTTCCCATCTTCCTCTATGCCATGCACAATACATTGCCCTCTATTCTGTAAAGGCGAATCTAGTGTAAAGTGGATACATTTTGGCCTATACTGTCCAGGGAAAACAAATTAAACACCATAAACTATATATTTTCTATAAGCATATACCCTCTAGATGAGATATAATACCAGTTAAGACATGTATTATCTTCCTCCATGCCTTGGACAATGTGTTTGTTAAATGTTGCAATTAGTTTTGGGTCACTATACAGTAGCTATACATAATTACATTATGCCCTGTTTGCCCATGTTAACAAACAATTTAAAAAAACTTATAATACATTTTTTGTTTGTCTTCATGTAAGTAATCAACTCAGTAATTTTCATGGTGATATGTGAAGGTTAATTTTTTCCCCCTATTTGCGTGAGAAAAATACTGTATAGGCGCATGAATAGGGTATATTTAGGTCTTTTTCTAAACTTTCCCCTATTGGGATTCTTCGGGGCTTTTTTTCCCTTACTCAGGACATATTGAGGATTCAAAATCAGTTAAGTTTGCTTGTGTTGCAATTTGTTCAACCCTTTCTCCTAAAATGACTGGACTAAAAAGTTATGTTGGTTTTGTGCGAATCCACTCAGTGGACTACATCTCTCGTCTCGAACGATGTACGTCACCAACATAATGAAATGATAAGAGCTGTTATGCTAGTTAACGGTTGCATCTTGCTGCCTGCTATGTCACTTAACAGTATGTAATGTACAGTCTATGGACGAATACAATTTACCTGATGTGTTTAATCCTCTGACTCATGGTATTTTCTTCGGCAAGGAAAGCCCAATTAAGACCTGTTGCTGGTATGCTTGTACAATCTAGTGTGGCTGTGAATGAGCTAACGTCACTAGCGCGACTGATGGGTTTGTAGTCGTTGGAATTACGATCTTTCACAATGTTGTAATTCAATAGTTACGAAACAAACTGCAAATGTCTTTACATGAAAAATTGTCTTTAAAATTGACAAGCATCATATGGGTAATTCAAGGCACAAGTCAACCGGGACCAGAAAATAATTTATTTTTCGCCATAGACTGCAGTTCAAATTTTTTTGAAAGATAGGTCCCATGGAGGTAAACGGAAGGGGCGGGACTTCACCACTCTATGGTGCTTTCTGCCTCTTGGATGCGCACGCATGTTTTCGTGACGTTGCATAGAAATCCATGTATTAATGCTTATGTTATGTTATGGCCTAAAAAAAAGTAGGGTCGTTTCATCAGAGTCCTCCTGGTTTGACGGTTTAGCACGTGCTGAATACAAGTCTGGTGGTCACGCCTAGAGGCAATCCAAATTATAAAACGAAATTCAACTGATTCTCATATTAGCAATGACTACAACATCTATCTTCCTACTCTACAGTATGTTCAGGTAACTTGTGTGCTCTCCGCGGCGAGTCTAGCGGCTATCTGCAGTAATAGCCAGGTAACAACTGAGATTTTTACAGTTAGGCTACCTGTACCTGTGTCAAGGTCTATGTCACTTCCGGTTTCGGTTAAATAGCCTAGTGAAGTGAAAAATATGTCTGCGAGCATGGAGACAGACCCAGAGGCAATGCACATGGAAAACATTGCAAGGCTGTCAGACCAAGGTAAGACCAGTGGTAGGCTACTTATGTATGTTGTGTCGTAGACGCAATTCAAAGGAGGATATAAATCCAGGTGTTGATACTAGGCTATACTGGTCGACGTCCTACGCGACATCGCTGTCAATGCTGGGAGCCCGTTCATGACCAGGTTACGACTGGGTTAAAATATGCATTCGCCTCATGTGATCTCACGAGTGCAATGTGCACACACAACCTTGCGTTATTAAAACAAGACACAGACCCTCTACCCCAGGGCAGATCTGTCCCAGTGGCTTTTTGCTGTCTGTCTGGGTTCACCAGGTCATTGCATTATTACAGTTTAAAGTACAGATATAGGCCTTAGCATATTATTAGATACCACATAACATCTGGATTGAAATGCATAGTTTGAAAAATTGGGACCAGTGCTATTATAGTGGTTTCAGAATCTTAACGATCTAATGCAGGCTCTTGTTAGCTCATCATAGTTTTCTCTGAGTTTTTCATTACTTATGCCTAGACTATAACATTTTCAAATAGTTTAGTAGCCGATCTGCCTAGTAGTGCACACATTCATGCTGATGTAAAATGCATTTAGATCTTCAATGCATTTTCCCCTTTTGATTAGCAAAACATAAACATCACGTTTTTGTGAAGTTTTCACACTTATCACATGCCATAGTCCTCATGAAACCCACTCATGGAGTATTCTACTCGGCATCCATTTATGGGTGGCTGACTCAGTGTGTGTGTGTGTGTGTGTGTGTGTGTGTGGTGTAGCACATTTGTCATGACTCTTTCTGCCCAGAGCATGATATTTGACCTGGTTTACTGGAGATAAAAAGTGTAGCTGGCATTGCTCCATAAGGGCAATACTCTTTATGTCCTTAAATATCCCTTTTCCTGAATAGGTTCCCACTTCCCCTTCCTCCATAACAGACAGAGTCACTATCAAATGCTAAAATCTCAGGTGACAGTTGATTTTCAGAATATCAAATGAGTTTGAGTTTGAAACTAAGCCTGGCAGCTAGGCTATATCAAGATGTGTCCTCTTGGGAGAGGGGTCAGTTTAAAGGCTAGGTCAAAATGAAGAATGCTTTGTTAAAAGATCCTTAATGGATTCTAATGCTTATTTCACACAGGCTAAGTCAGTTAGGTTGCAGTAATCGCACGTTAACAGCAGTGCCACCTGCTATACATGTTGCGTAATCCCGGGACGTCCTCATAATTAGGTTACAACAACAACAATAACAACACAATGCATTTATATAGTGCATTTCAAGGCACTTTTACAGTGGAGGGGAAACCTCACTAACCACGGCCAGTTACGTTAGGCGTCATAGCCTCTCCATGTGAGGGTTTGTGGCCGTGCGTGGCCACGCTGACTCATGTGTGTGTGTGTGTGTGTGTGTGTGAGGGTGCAGCTGTGTCACAGTCTCCATGCGGTGGCTACAGCTGGCTGTGTGTGTGAGGTGGGTCTGGCTGATGAGGCACAAGTGTGTGTGTGTGTGTGTGTGTGTGTGTGTGTGTGTGGGAGGTACGAGCCACCACTGACCAGCATGCAGCCCAGCGGCTTGCCCAGATGCTGCGTTCAGACCCACGCTGAGCACCGTGATTAAGTGGTGCTCGGACTCGACTTGCAGCCGTCTCATCAGTGCAGCGCTGCCTGCTGACCTTTGCTGACCGCCATGACCCACAGGAGTGTGTTTGTCTACACAGCCATCCAGCAGTACGAGGGCCTGCGGAGGGAGCACGAGAAGACCAAGGCTGAGGTCAGTGCAGTCTGCGTCCTCTTCTTCTTTGTTTGTCTTTGTCTTCTTCTCTCTCCTCTTCTCTCTTTCCTTTTCTTCTCTCTCTCTTTCTTTTTCTTCTTCTTCTGTCCTCTCTTTTTCCTCTTGTTCTTCCTCTTCTTCTCCTCCGCTCCTCCAGTTGTTTGTCTTGATTATCTGTCTGCGTCTCTGAGTCTCTTTACAGTCATTCTCTTTACTGGTCATTTTCCTCATCTTCTACTCAAACAATGTATCTTCTCTACCAGGAGTTTTGCACTGGTGAGCCTCATTCATATGAAGTCAGGCCTTAGACCGACACTGACCTTCACACACGCCTTTCAAATAGTCAAGCCAGCGTTGCTATTGTGAAACAATCTTAAAGCCCCTGGCGTTTTGAAATGCCATGGGCAGTGTGTGCTGAACTGCTTTCCTTCCCTTATCTTATCGTACTCTCTCTCTCCCTCCCTCTCTCTCTCTCTTCATTCCCCTCCTGTAGCTCAAGCTGATGAAGGAGGAGAGGGACGCTGCCCTGAAGAAACTTGAAGATTTTGAAAGAGGTGCGGTCACACGGTGGTGACACACAGACACGCTGCAGTTCAACACCAGGTCTCTTTTTCTGAGAGGGTGAAACATTAGTGAGAGAAAAGGACAGGCAGGCAGAAATCCTCACAACAGAAACAAGGTCACCAGCATTGTGAAAGGCATTCTCACTGATAGACAGACTGACATAGAGACAGATAGACAGACAGACAGAGAGAAAGAGAGAGAGAGAGAGAGACAGTTATGTTGCTTTACAGAAAAAAACAGATACAGACATAAATTGCAAAAAAAAACAGTGACAAATAAGTAACCACTAGTAATATATGGCAGATAAAACTAGACTAAAAATAGAATTTGCCATTGGCCAAACCGAATGTGTATTGTGTACTGGCACTGTCGACACAGAGGGGGGCTATTGTGGGTGACCGCTGTGGGCAGGAATGACTTTAACCTCCAGCTGAAGACACATTGTTGTGATGAGAATGTGAAATTGATGTTGAAGATGACCAATAGGCTGTGATGAGAATGTGAAGTTGATGTTGAAGATGACCAATAGGCTGTTGATGTTGAAAATGACGTCATGCCTCTCTCCACACCCAGCTCTGTGGGCTCCTGTCAGGGCTTTTCTGCAAAGACAGACCTCTCAATCAAGGGCTGGGTTTGCACAAACCTTCTCAATCAGGCAGGGCTGGGTTTGCACAAACCTTCTCAATCAGGCAGGGCTGTTTGGTGAAACCTTTATGCTACGTCGTTCCGAGTTATGCCTTAAAGCCTTAAATTACTTTAAAAAGGTCCCATACATTCTTGGGTTCAGATGGTGTGGGGGTTGAAGTCGAAGAGCATCCCGATGAGTGCAAATTGTCTGTGCCAATATGTCCAATATTTTCTGATAGCATTCTCCTGCCATCAATTTTGATAAAATTGCCTGTGCCTAAATCCCCCCCCCCCCCCCCAAATAAAAACCCTTCAAAAACAAAAACAAAAAACATCACAGAACCCCTTCCGTGCCTCGCAGTAGGGTTGGTGCACTTTTCATCATAGGCCTTGTTGACTTCTCTCCAAACATAGTGTTTATGGTTGTGACTATAAAATTCAAGTGTGATCTTTTCACTCCAAATGACTTTGTTCCTTAAGTTCTGAGGCTGGTCTAGCTGCTGTTTGGCATATTGTTAGCATGTTAGCATATTGTTAGCATGCTTTTTAATGGCAACAGGACTGCGAGAAGTTTGGAAATTTGAGTATGGAAAAAGTATGGAATTTTGAAATGGAAAATGTGTAGGAACCCTGTTTGCAACTTGACCAATTTTCCTGGCAGTCTAAAATCATTGTTGATTTTCCGGACAGTGTCCAACCGCTGGCATGAGTGGTATCAACCGAACCACCAATCTTCCCTTCTCTATCAGACTTTGAACTGATTAGCCATTTCAAATCTGTGGATATCTTTTTATATCCTGTTCCTGATTTCTAAAGTTTAACTATCTTTTCTCATGCGTTCCCACACCTCTTTGTGCATACAGAGAGAGTGAATGTGTGTGTGTGTGTGTGTGTGTAAACAGTGTGTTTTGTAGCTCTTGTGAGACCTCTGCCCATTTCAACCCAGGGCTGCACAGACTGCTTGTGTGATAGATAGATAGATAGCAGCTGACAAAGTGTTGGGAGTGTGGTAAAGAGAGAAGTGTGATTTAAAATCCCCCAGAAAGACAACGACTGACGAATGCTTACAGCTCTCGAACAGACCTTTGAGCTCTGTGTGTGTGTGTGTGTGTGTGTGTATGGGACACACCCTTAAGAAATCAACTGCTCAGCCTTCCCTTTGACACAGTCAGTGTGTGTGTGTGTGTGTGTGTGTGTGTGTGTGTGTGTGTGTGTGTGTGTGTGTGTGTGTGTGTGTGTGTGTGTGTTCGTGTTCCTCTCTGACCTGCTGCTACATGCATAGATCTCAGGATAGAGAAAGAGACAGAGAGGGGTTTTGAGCAGACATGGAGGAACAAAAAAGAGATAAGTGGCAGTGAAAGAGGAGAGAGAGAGAGCGAGGATGATAGAGAGAGAGAGAGAAGATGAGGGAGAGAGAGAAAAGATGATAGAGAGAGAGAGAGAAGATGAGGGAGAGAGAGAGAGATGAGGGAGAGAGAGAGAAAAGATGAGACAGGGAGAGAGAGAAGATGAGGGAGAGAGAGAGACAGGGAGAGAGAGAAGTTGATAGAGAGAGAGAGACAGGGAGAGAGAGAAGTTGATAGAGAGAGAGGATAGAGAGAGAAACAGGGAGAGAGAGAAGATGATAGAGAGAGAGAGAGGATGGAGAGAGAGACAGGGAGAGAGAGAGAGAGAAGATGATAGAGAGAGAGAGGATGAGGGACAAAAGGAAAGAAAGGAAGAGAGAGAAGATAATAGAGCAGAGTAAGATAAACAGAAGAGACTGTTGGGGGGGGGGGGGGGTTGGTTGAAGTTGTTTATGTGTGTGTGTGTGTGTGGGGGGGGGGGGGGGGGGGTGAAGTTGTTTATGTGTGTGTGTGGGGGGGGGGGGGGTGAAGTTGTTTATGTGTGTGTGTGTGGGGGGGGTGAGGTTGTTTATGTGTGTGTGTGTGTGTGTGGGGGGGGGGGTGAGGTTGTTTATGTGTGTGTGTGTGTGTGTGTGTGTGTGGGGGGGGGGGGGTGAGGTTGTTTATGTGTGTGTGTGTGTGTGTGTGTGTGGGGGGGGGGGGTGAGGTTGTTTATGTGTGTGTGTGTGTGTGTGGGGGGGGGGGGGGGGGGGGTTAGAAGAAGGTGTATGGTTGGGGGAAAGGAAGTGGATGTAGGTGGGGGCGGGGGGGCTACAATTAAGACTGCCACTTTTGATGTGTCACATCCCTTATCAACACCCCCCGCACACACACACACACACACACACACACACACTCACTCCCCCGCCAGTGCAGTTTATTTACTATGGCTCCCCATAATTACAATTAACATGTCATTTAGTTCAGGGCAGGCTGCGTCTGTCTGTGTGGCTGTCAGGGCGGTGGGCCCTGGGAAGCTCTTGTGGAGAGAGCTGCAGCACAACGCCGCACCGCACCACACCGCACCGCACCACGCCGCACCACGCCGCACCGCACCGCACCGCACCGCACCACACCGCACCGCGCCGCATCGTGCCGGCCTCTCGTGCCTAAGTGCTCCCTAATGACTCGCCGCCAGCCGCCAGCCGCACGTTTGGTGGCAGCGCCTCTCCAGCGAGGCGCTGAGGAGCGGAGCGCGGTGCTAATTGGACGCCAGAGAGAAAGGAAATGGGCAGTGTGCTCGATGCGTCTAATTCCTGTTTTTGCTCCCTGGCCACAATGTCTAATTAGTTAAGTGGCAGCGAGAGTCCTCTCTGTTCCTCACGCGCCAAATGATTACGGACAAAAATAAATGTCAGTGACGATTTCCTCGCCGTTAAGTGCATCTCTCCCAATCTGTTTCTCCCACAATTTGTTTGCCTCAAGTGCCCATAACTTGTTAAACTCTTAAGACTTGAACTTTATCAGTGGGTTTTTGGATGCATTTAAGGAATCAACGAATTGATCATGGCTGCCTTGGCTATTCATTAATCTTTGAGAGGATACGTTTTTAAACACAGCCCAGATGGCAGACCCCACAAAGGGCTGGCGTGGAAAGATAGCCACATAATTAACACACCCATCAGGGGAGCCAGGCGTCACACTCTACTGAATACAAATGAAAGATTGAGTAAAAACACTCTGTAGTTCAGAATGAAAATGAATGACAAAACATTCAACAATTATAGGTTGTTCAGACATTGCTTAGTGAGCGCAACTGGCAGTGTTAAAGGAGGAGAACACTTTTGACCCCAAGCGGATTTGTACAAATACCTGTATTAAGCTTGTGTTCTCGGGTTCTGGTCAGGGATGTAGTGGAGGCTATTAACGCAATTAAACACAGTTTATCCACCTCTGAAATGTCAAAAATAGAGTTAATCAGTCCCTCCAGGATTTCGCGAGGATTTTTCTAAAATGCCTGATTTCACGACAACTTTTCTAAAAAATTGCGATGGAAGTTGCAGTGTTTTTAGCTGTTTGTTGCGAAGAAATTGCGAGAGGAAGTGAAAATTGCAAAAATAGTTGTGATTTTTTTATTTTTTATTATTTTTTAATTGAGGGTAATTAAGGTTAGTAAGACCAAAATTACACTGATCATCTTGATGCTTATTAAAAAGGACAAGTAAAGATAAATAGTAAGGGTTACAGAAAATCAAAGTGGCCTACTTTATTTGTGTAAATACTTTGACTGGGGTAATTCACAAAGCAGTATAACCTTTCGTAGAACTGTCCAAAAAAGACAGCCCCCTAAAGAGATGGCATAATGTCATATGTTTCAATACATTCATATATGTTGTAATTCATATTAAGTTCATATTATTTTAATAATTCATATTCTG
Organism: Alosa sapidissima; assembly: GCF_018492685.1. Classification (NCBI taxonomy): domain Eukaryota; kingdom Metazoa; phylum Chordata; class Actinopteri; order Clupeiformes; family Clupeidae; genus Alosa; species Alosa sapidissima. The sequence goes on along the minus strand of NC_055972.1, from coordinate 3,694,395 downwards.
TGACTTGCATAATTACTACAAAAACTATTAGACTACACTTTTCTTTAATGTTATTACATTGGTGGTGTGTAAGTCTAATTGACTGCCTGCCCCTTTAAGGACGTGAGAGTAGCGTAATAACATATCTAAGTGGATTGGAACGCTTGCATCTCACTGTGTTTGGCTACAACTAGAAATAACTTTTTGCATAGTGCATTACGATGTGTGGATAGAATTCCGGATGTTTTCTATGTCATTAGTTAAAATAAATGTTAAAAAATAACTCGTATGAAATCATTCTTGGATCATAGAAGAGGTAAATGTCTTACAATGTTATTCATTTCTATGATTTTGGTAGCACTGCACTACACAAACTGAGCCCACAAGCTAGCAAACATGACACGAGCTAAAAGGACATCTCCAGGTGTAAACGTTTGTCAATGGGTTGCATATTGTAGCCTACTCAAATGTCAGTAAACCAAGTAGGCCTTAATTAACTTACTTTCATAGCTTAGGCAGGTTAGCAACACTAGGTTGAGATGACAGATGCAAGTAAAGCAGATCATTAACGTTAGCCGGCTTCTATTTATTGTCATCAAAACTGCAGAGGAGTGAACAAGTTATAGGGCAGTCTCTGGTGTCTGCTGAAGTTAGTGTGGCATCTGAGTCAATATTCTGCGCCAGGGGCTGTTGTGGTAGGTGAAATTTCACGGGGAAACCATGATGATTGGTCAAATTTGCAAAAAAAGTTGCAGTGTTTGGACAAACATGTGCTCATTCAGCAGACAACGTTGTCCAAAGTGACTTACATATGTCACCTACATCACAAGGGACTACATTGTCCCTGGAGCAACTTGGGGTTAAGTGCCTTGCTCAAGGGCACAACGGTGGAAGCCGGGAATTGAACCCACAACTTGGGGTTAAGTGCCTTGCTCAAGGGCACAACGGCGGAAGCCGGGAATTGAATCCCACAACTTGGGGTTAAGTGCCTTGCTCAAGGGCACAACGGCGGAAGCCGGGAATTGAACCCACAACTTGGAATGGAAAATACAATACATGTCGCTTCGGGTGACTGTTTTTTGACCACTTTCGATCGTATGTGGATTGTCCAAGTTAACTTTCATTTGCCTTACAACAATGCTGGAATTATGGAATTATTAAGTCATTTTTGCTCATCTTTTGTACCAATACATGGATATATATTTATAAGGAAAGTGTCGGAAGTGCATAAAAACGGAACCACCTGTTCACTTGTTCTACAGCCTTAGTTTGGATTTTAAGAAACTTTGGAAGGCCAATACAATGTCCTTAGAAAACTGTACTACAGTAGAATGCTACAATAGTATGGATAGATACTATAATCTATGGGTGTGTGTGTGTGTGTGTGTGTAAACAGTGTCTCATGGGGTGATCAAGGAGGTGAAGAACATCCAGGAGAACCTGGAGATTGAGAAGACCTGTAGGGAGAGTGTGGAAGCTCTCGCTACCAAGGTAAGGAAAACAGAGGCCTTTTGTTAGCTAACTGAATGACCACAGCTTTCTGCACCACAAGCTAACTGAATGACCACAGCTTTCTGCACCACAAGCTTAGAGTTGACAAATTCCTCTCCTCCTGTCTTTTCATGTCCTCTTTTCTCCTCTCCCCTCCACTCTTTTCCTCTCCCCTCCTCTCTCTCCTCTCCTCTCTCTGCCCTCCTCTCCCCTCCACTCTTCTCTCATCTCCTCTCCCCTCCTCTCTCTCCTCTCTCCTCTTTCTCTCCTCTCCTTTCCTCTCTCTCATCTCTCTCTCCTCTCCTCTCTCTTCTCTCTCCTTTCCTCTCTCCTCTCATCTCTCTCCTCTCTCTTCTCCTCTATCTCTCTCCTTTCCTCTCTCCTCTCACCTCTCTCTCTCTCTCTCCTCTTCTCTCTATCTCCTCTCATCCTTTCTCCCATTGTAATGTCATAAAAACACACCATAATTGAAATTTGAAGGGAAAATATGTTTCCTTTCCCAAGTGTGTTGTATTGCCCCTGACCCAAATGTTTACAGTGGAGAGGGAACCTTTTGCCAGGTAGTTGTCTATGGTGTGTAGTGTCTGTGTGTCTGTGTCTGTGTCTGTGTCTGTGTGTCTGTGTGTGTGTCTGTGTGTGTGTCTGTGTCTGTGTCTGTGTGTGTGTTTCCATAGTGTGTCTATTTCATTTGTGTGCATTAGTGTGACATGGCTGTGATGTATGTGATTCTCGTGTGTGTGTGTGTGTGTGTGTGTGTGCGTGTGTGTGCGTGCGTGCGTGCGTGCGTGCGTGCGTGCGTGCGTGCGTGCGTGCGTGCGTGGTTTCAGGCTTCCTCTGCCTTGTGCTGGGATGAGCAGTGATCTCTGCCTATTTGTTTGCATGGCTTCCCCTCCCACTCACGTTGACCCTGAATTAAATTGCTATTCTGCAGAATGGGGAGATGACTATGACCAAGTCACCTGTCTGTCTACAGCCTGTCTGCCCATTCCTTTACCTAGGCACGTTAAATACAGCCTCCGCTGAAAACTTTTGTATGTTTGTGTGTGTGTGTGCGTGCGTGCGTGTGTGCGTGTGTGCAGGCACGTTAAATACAGCCTCCGCTGAAAACTTTTCCAATCAGACAAATGTTCTTGTCACACAAGGAGAGTTGACCTCAGGTCGGCTACAAAATAGGTTAAGTAAAGTTTCCTCAAATTTAAACTCATGGATTTTTTATTTAAAAATTGAAAGCTTATCTAGATGAATACACACTGGATGGCTCTCGTAACGACTCATATACACACACACACAGACACACACTCGCACACACACACACACACACACACACAGACACCTTAACACACACATAGACACACACACACACACACACACACACACACACAGACACATTAAAACACACATACACACACACACACACACACACACACAGACCCATTAAAACACACACACACAGACCCATTAAAACACACACACACACACACACACACACATTAACGGTAACTCCGTACTCGTGAGGACTAAACACATACACACACACACACACACATCACACACACACACACACACACACACACACACACACACACACACACAGACACATTAAAACACACACACACACACACACACAGACACATTAAAACACACACACACACACACATTAACAGTAAGTCGGTACTCGTGAGGACTCATCCTCCCCCTCTTGGCCTCTTCCTCTTTGGTCTTCCCTCTTTTAGCTCTTATTCTATCTGTGGCTCCCTGGGAAAATCTTTCCATGGGAAACAGATCCTGTGAGTGTGTGTGTGTGTGTGTGTCAGGGCCGGCGGAAGGCAATCCTGCGCCCTGGGCGAAAAAGGGATATATGTCGCACCCATGTTGATAGACTATTGCGACCAGGCCTCACAGAAAAAATGGTAGGCTTTTCACGTAACATAAACATATTATCATTACAGGCTATTGTGTTATAGTCTTGTAGCTCGCTGCGCTGTGGCGCCCCTGGTAGTTTGGCGCCCAGGGCAATTGCCCAGAATGCCCATGCCTTCCACCGGCCCTGGTGTGTGTGTGTGTGTGTGGGGGGGGGGGGGGGGGGCATTTCTCATTTCACCAGGACAGATAAGGCCCAGGGGAGAATACTTACCCGTCTATTTATCAATCAGTGGACTCATCACTGGACACGATGCAGACAGGAGTACATGAGGAGTAGCCTAGTGCATAAGGATGTGCCATGATGGAATAGAGACGCATCCTAGTGTTGGATATATACCAGGCACATCTATAATGTATGGAGACGCATCCTAGTGTTGGATATATACCAGGCACATCTATAATGTATGGAGACGCATCCTAGTGTTGGATATATACCAGGCACATCTATAATGTATTAAGACGCATCCTAGTGCTGATATATACCAGGCACATCTATAATGTATTGAGACGCATTTGATGGTGTAGCCTAGTGTTGGATATACAGTATACAGGCTAAACAGCTAGCCCTCATGGTGTAAAGTTACTCATGCAGGCTAAACAGCTAGCCCTCATGGTGTAACGTTACTCATGCAGGCTAAACTGCTAGCCCCATGGTGTTTGAGCTGGGTATTTCTGTCTGTCACGTTACTCATGCAGGCTAAACAGCTAGCCTCCATGGTGTAACGTTACTCATGCAGGCTAAACAGCTAGCCCCATGGTGTTTGAGCTGGGTATTTCTGTCTGTCACGTTACTCATGCAGGCTAAACAGCTAGCCCTCATGGTGTAACGTTACTCATGCAGGCTAAACTGCTAGCCCCATGGTGTTTGAGCTGGGTATTTCTGTCTGTCACGTTACTCATGCAGGCTAAACAGCTAGCCCTCATGGTGTAACGTTACTCGTGCAGGCTAAACTGCTAGCCCCATGGTGTTTGAGCTGGGTATTTCTGTCTGTCACGTTACTCATGGAGGCTAAACAGCTAGCCCCATGGTGTTTGAGCTGGGTATTTCTGTCTGTCACGTTACTCATGCAGGCTAAACAGCTAGCCCTCATGGTGTAACGTTACTCGTGCAGGCTAAACTGCTAGCCCCATGGTGTTTGAGCTGGGTATTTCTGTCTGTCACGTTACTCATGGAGGCTAAACAGCTAGCCCCATGGTGTTTGAGCTGGGTATTTCTGTCTGTCAACAGTTGGCTAGTCTTATTAGGCTATTACTTGCTCAACCTACTGCCGCTCACAGGCAAAGGCGAGCATTTAATTACATTGACTGCTTATCACTAACAGCGCAAACATATGAGAGCATATGATTATCAATTCTTTGATGCAACTTAAAATTCATTTTTTTTGCACTAATGAAGTGAAATTGGATATTTTTTCGCCACACACTGCAGTGGTTGAAAAAACAGGAAATAGAGTACAGGGTATATAGAGACAGTTGGATTTACTTCCTTGTACTCAGAGGACATGAGGCATAGTAATGACATGAGTCATAGTAATGTGATTAACTCAGAGGACATGAGGCATAGTAGTAATATCATAAATCACTGTTGTAGGACTTTGAGTGATCAACCAACCTACAGGTCCTCACAAAGACAAACTCAAACTCAGACATTCTGTCAGTCTCTCTCTCTCTCTCTCACACACACACACACACACAAACACACACACACACACACACACACACACACACACACACACTAACTTCTGCTGCTGTATGGGTCTGGGCTAGCTTCAAGGCCACCCGATGAAAGAAGATGTTTTTAAAGTGCTGATTGGACACCATTGCTGGAGGCCATGACTTCTCATATAGCTTTATTAGATACAACTGCAACAGCAGAATTTCCAGACCAGGAATCTCTTAAGTATTCCCCCTCCAGCTCAGAATTTCAGTTAAGCAGCCCAACTCCACTAGACCTGTAGGTACTGATATTGTGTCAAATTAACGTGGTTGTGTGTGTGTGTGTGTGTGTTTACTGTGGGTGTGTTTACTTGGGTTGTTATTAACTAAAAGACAGCAGATTTATCTAATGTACTTGACGCAGCAAGTACAGCTGTGTGTGTGTGTGTGTGTGTGTGTGTGTGTGTGTGTGTGTGTGTGTGTAGCAAGCACAGCCATGTGTGATAGTGAGGTGGAGGGCTACCTGTCCTTACAAAAAATACTGCACTTCTGGGACAAAATATTGCATTTCTACAGACAAGTGGCTTACTATGTAGAGCTATGCAGTTTATATTTGTCCAAAATATTGCATTTCTACAGACAAGTGGCTTACTATGTAGAGCTATGCAGTTTATATTTGTCCAAAATATTGCATTTCTACAGACAAGTTGCTTACTATGTAGAGCTATGCAGTTTTTATATTTGTCTAAAATATTGCATTTCCTGCATATGAACTTCAAAAATTCCTCCAAGGTTTGACACTTGAATTAGTGCAGTTATTTTTTGTAAGGGTGTAGAGAGGAGCAGAGGAGCAGTTACACTAAACAGCGTCAACATGGTTTACTACCTATAAAGACAACAATAACAGCAACAAATAGTACACTGAAAATCAACAAATAAACCTGACCAGCTGTCAGCATTTCTGAAAGTGTTCTCCATGTAGTTGTTGTCAAAGTGTGCGTGCGTGTGTGCGTGCGTGCGTGCGTGTGTTAGCCAGACCCATCCTGTGGCCTCATGTCTCTCCCTGCATCCCCGTGCGTGCGTGCGTGCGTGCGTGCGTGCGTGTGTTAGCCAGACCCATCCTGTGGCGGCGAACCTGCACCAGCTCCTTCACACCGAATTCAACAGAATTAGCCCAGCGCTGTCCTTCCTGATGCCTCATTTGAATAATTACACATGAAAATGTTAAAACATTTTTTACCTCCGTTCAAGACGTGAAGTTATGTAGTGAAATTATAATATTGGTTCATGGCCAATTTGCATGTAAATTGCTCCAAAATATTTTGGTGGGTGTGATGGATTTTTTTTGTGAGGAGAAAGATGATGTCCGCGTCTTGGCGCACTATGATTTCCCCTCTACCTGACGTTTGTGATTTTGTCTGCCAAAAAAAAAAATGAGTGTAATAGAGGGAGATGATTTTTTCCCTCTCATACCGCCCAAGGTTTTGAATTAAAAAAACGGTGATCTGAACCTGGCGCGAGGAAGCGAGGGGGGGGGGGGGGGGCAGCAGTCAAATCAAAGTGCAATCCAAACACATGACAATTTGTTGTGATGTTTGATTTAAGATGATGAGGCGGCCGCAGCGTTGTGATGGCGACCTGGGAGCGGGGAGTGTGTGCGTGTGTGTGTGTGTGTGTGTGTGTGTGTGTGTTGCTTGCCGTTTGCCACTGCCGCTGCCTTGATTTCCCCCCTGAGTGTGTAATTTCACACGTTCTGTCTCATCAATCATAGATTATTATCAAAGAGCACATTTTCATATCAGTGCTATGTGCTTGATTGCATTTTTTGCAGCCAAGGTTGCACACCAGAGTTATCAGGAGCACACACACACACACACACACACACACACACACACACACACACACGCCAGGGTTATCAGGAGCACACACACACACACACACACACACACACACACACACACACGCCAGGGTTATCAGGAGCACACACACACACACACACACACACACACACACGCCAGGGTTATCAGGAGCACAGAGCGGAATGAGATGCCCGCTGCAATCTTCTCGGTGTGGTCCAGCAGTAATAATCAGCATTCCGAAGGGCCAGTGTTCCGGCGCATCATGGACAGGTCGCTTAACCGTCCTCCGTTAGCGCCTGGATATTATCAGGCTGTGTTGAGTGTGTTGAGTGTGTTGAGTGTGCCTGGATATTATCAGGCGGTGTTGAGTGTGTTGAGTGTGTTGAGTGTGCCTGGATATTATCAGGCTGTGTTGAGTGTGCCTGGCTATTATCAGGCTGTGTTGAGTGTGTTGAGTGTGCCTGGATATTATCAGGCTGTGTTGAGTGTGTTGAGTGTGCCTGGATATTATCAGGCTGTGTTGAGTGTGTTGTGTGTGCCTGGCTATTATCAGGCTGTGTTGAGTGTGTTGAGTGTGTCTGGCTATTATCAGGCTGTGTTGAGTGTGTTGAGTGTGCCTGGCTATTATCAGGCTGTGTTGAGTGTGTTGAGTGTGGCTGGATATTATCAGGCTGTGTTGAGTGTGCCTGGCTATTATCAGGCTGTGTTGAGTGTGTTGAGTGTGCCTGGCTATTATCAGGCTGTGTTGAGTGTGTTGAGTGTGGCTGGCTATTATCAGGCTGTGTTGAGTGTGTTGAGTGTGCCTGGCTATTATCAGGCTGTGTTGAGTGTGCCTGGCTATTATCAGGCTGTGTTGAGTGTGCCTGGATATTATCAGGCTGTGTTGAGTGTGTTGAGTGTGTTGAGTGTGCCTGGCTATTACCAGGCTGTGTTGAGTGTGTTGAGTGTGTTGAGTGTGCCTGGCTATTATCAGGCTGTGTTGAGTGTGTTGAGTGTGCCTGGCTATTATCAGGCTGTGTTGAGTGTGTTGAGTGTGCCTGGCTATTATCAGGCTGTGTTGAGTGTGTTGAGTGTGGCTGGCTATTATCAGGCTGTGTTGAGTGTGTTGAGTGTGCCTGGCTATTATCAGGCTGTGTTGAGTGTGCCTGGCTATTATCAGGCTGTGTTGAGTGTGCCTGGATATTATCAGGCTGTGTTGAGTGTGTTGAGTGTGTTGAGTGTGCCTGGATATTATCAGGCTGTGTTGAGTGTGCCTGGCTATTATCAGGCTGTGTTGAGTGTGCCTGGCTATTATCAGGCTGTGTTGAGTGCGCCTGACTATTATCAGGCTGTGTTGAGTGTGCCTGGATATTATCAGGCTGTGTTGAGTGTGTTGAGTGCGCCTGGCTATTATCAGGCTGTGTTGAGTGTGCCTGGATATTATCAGGCTGTGTTGAGTGTGTTGAGTGCGCCTGGCTATTATCAGGCTGTGTTGAGTGTGCCTGGCTATTATCAGGCTGTGTTGAGTGTGTTGAGTGTGCCTGGCTATTATCAGGCTGTGTTGAGTGTGTTGAGTGTGCCTGGCTATTATCAGGCTGTGTTGAGTGCGCCTGGCTATTATCAGGCTGTGTTGAGTGTGTTGAGTGTGCCTGGCTATTATCAGGCTGTGTTGAGTGTGTTGAGTGCGCCTGGCTATTATCAGGCTGTGTTGAGTGTGCCTGGCTATTATCAGGCTGTGTTGAGTGTGTTGAGTGTGCCTGGCTATTATCAGGCTGTGTTGAGTGGGTCTTTTGTGGATGTGCACAGCCTGCCGAAGGCCATGGGGACCATGGAGAGCGGGAGAGCGGGAGATGTGCACACGTGTAAAGTGCTCGTGACAAACTAGCTACAGACATCTGTGAGAAGAAAAGAAAACTATTTAAAAGCATTTAAAATGTGGCATGAAGGCTAAGGGCAGTCTGTCCACATATTCTCTCCCAGTGTGAGTTCATGATGAGGCGGCTGTGTGGGATTGCTTCTCCTTCTTGCCTTTTTCTCTGAATCTCTCCATCTCTATCTCTCCTTCACTCTCTCTCTCTCCCTCACTCTCTCTCTCCCTCATTCCCTCTCTCCCTCACTCTCTCCCTCACTCTCTCCCTCACTCTCTCTCTCCCTTGATGAGGCTCTGGGATTTTGCTGGTGTTTGATTGGAGGGAATTGGCTGAGTACCAGGCGAATGTGTCAGGCGCCATTTCGCCTCCTCTCATCCCCCAGCTCCTAGTCTACTCTCTCTCTCTCTCCCACACACACACACACACACACACTCACACACTCACTCACTCACTCACTCACTCACTCACTCCCCGGCTCCTGGCCTACTCTCTCTCTCTCTCTCTCTCTCTCTCTGTCTCTCTCTCTCTCACACACACACACACACTGTGTACACACACGCTCCTGGTCCTACCTGAGCGTCCACTCCGTCCCCAGTCTGGTCCAGGCTGGTCCATTTGATCTGCTCTCTCTCCTCACTGCCCTGTGCTCCATGTGGATCATGTGCATTAGACTGCACACAGACGCACTGAGTTGCCGCTGGACGTCAGGAGGGGCCTGCTCATCCTGGGTTGATGGGCTCTCTATTGACCACTGAGAGGAGAGAGAGAGATGGAGTGTTCAAACTCTCCCTGTTGGCTTCTCTCGCTCTCGTTCTGTCTCCAGTGGAACCTTCAGAACCGCTCTTAGAACATTATGCGCCTATTGATTGATTCACGTTTTGTGCTGTTGTACATTGTTATAAAGTATCATTTCTCTCTCTCTCTATTTGTCTCTCTCTCTCTTTCTCTCTCTCTCTCTCTCTTTCTGTCTCTGCTTGTCTATCTCCAGCTGAACCGGCAGAACCGCTCTCTGAAGAGGAAGAGTATGATGTTTCTGGCTCAGCTTGGTCCTCAGGCCATCACTGAGATCAACCTGGACGAGGAAGACGAGGAGGACGAGGAAGAGGAGGAAAAGCAGTGTAGCTCAGTCCAGTGCCAGACGGTCATCTCAGGTCTGTCAGCCCACAACATACTGTTTGTGTTTGTGAGTGTGTGTGTGTGTGTGTCTTAGTCTGAGTGTGTGTGCATACAGTATGTGTGCATATGTGTGTGTGTGTGTATGCGTGGGTGTGTGCGTGCGTGCATGCGTTTCTGTGTACATGCGTGTGTGTTTGTGTGTGTGTGTGTGTATTTGTGTGTGTGTGTGTTTGTGTTTCTAAATGTGTGTGATTCCGTAATATGTCTATTTCATTAGTGTGCATGTGAGATAGCGTGTGTGTGTGTGGTTGGTTGTGTGTATATTAGGGCTGCGCGATTTGGGGAAAATATCTATTTGCGATTTTTCTGACAGATATTGCGATTGCGATTTGCGATGTGATTTTTGAATGTTAATGAATTGATTCAGGTCAATATTCCAAATGTCCCTTATTAGGGGTGTGGATTGGCACTGCCCTCACAATTCGATTCGATTACGATTCACCAGGTAACCATTCGATTCAATTCGATTCTACGATGCATTGCAATGCATTGCGATGCATCAAAATTCTACTGCACACAACAAGGCAAATTTTGAGGTCATGAGGCAATACAAGCAGTCCGATATTGAACCGATTTTATTGGCTGCTATGTGTGTATTATCACTGTATCTTTGACATAAATGTCATTAAATAATGGAATTTCACCATTTTAGGGGCAAGGCTACTTGGCCTTCAGTTGGGCATATTTGGTGGGGGGCACAAAGTCCACATGTCAGGGCACCAAGGCCAAAGTTAACTATACAGTAGTAGGCTATAAAAATGATCAAAGTTGTATTTAGCCTATTCACAGCAGTAGACCTGCATCACTGTAGCCTATGAAACATTACAAAAACATGAAACATGGCATATTACATACACTGTAAATCATCTGATCATCTAATATTTAGATATCTAGGATATATTTAACATTTATTTTATATTTGGCCTGTTATGAAATCATGTATTGAACAATTTAAGCACAGCTCAGTTTTAAGAAACTCAAATAGCATAGATGCATGCTTAGCATTTTGTGATCATTAAGGCCACTTTCACAAACTCTTAGTCAGCTGTCCTCTGATTTACCGATATCTAGGCGATATTTGTAACATCTATTTTGTATTTGGCCCATTATGAAATCATGTAGAATAATTTAAACACATTGTAAAACTTAAAGGAGAATTCCGGTGTGATATTGACCTAAAGTGTATTGAAACATGATACCGAGTGTGAACATATGTCTCATAGCCCATCTCGGCTTGTCCCCTGCACTCTAAAATCTGGCGCTAGTTAGCCGATGCTACCAACAGCTTTTTCAATGGTGGTGCTTCGGCATCGGGCTAGCCATGCAAATAAATCACTGTTTTACACCATTTACGAGGCTCAATGTATCTCCACACTTCATTGGTAGACTTCCGAGGGCCCTGACATTTAAAACGAGACATTGAGAACTTTGAAAAAGCACTGGTAGTTTACTTACAAGACGATTTATACAGACAGTATCTTCACGAAGTTTAGCGTTTGCAGCCATCTTGAATTTAGTCACGATAAGTCGAGCGACGAGTAAGAATGAACAGGTATGATAAGGGATCAGATTCCAAAAATAATTCAGTGGAAATGCATGGATTCCAATTTCTTCCAGTAGCAGCGACTGGAATCCATGCATTTCCACTGAATTATTTCTGGAGTGTGGAGATACATTGAGCCTCGTAAATGGTGTAAAACAGTGATTTATTTGCATGGCTAGCCCGATGCCGAAGCACCACCATTGAAAAAGCTGTTGGTAGCATCGGCTAACTAGCGCCAGATTTTGGAGTGCAGGGGACAAGCCGAGATGGGCTATGAGACATACGTTCACACTCGGTATCATGTTTCGATACACTTTAGGTCAATATCACACCGGAATTCTCCTTTAAAGCCCAAATTTGGAGACATCCATGCATGTCAAAATTTGCTGCAAATTCAGAACTGGATTACTCTGGAACGGCTAACTGTACAGGGGACTGCTTTACACCTTTCTGTTCGGTAAGGTCAGCTGTTTATTCTGATATATGGTTTGTTATGTGTTGAACGAAGGGTTCGAAGTATTCCACCGAGATGAATGTAGGTAAATGGGCGCAGAACCTTCAGTAGAATTATGATTAAATTGAATTATATTATTCACTTATTGGGTCATTCCACGTCAGTTCAACCAGGGCCCACGCACTTAGGTCTCAAAAAATTCTGAAAAAATTACCAGGTGTACCTATGTTACCCAGGAGACACACTGTAAAATTACTCTTATGTAAGATCAATACTTTCCAAGATACAGTCAGTTTTACAGGGGGAGGGGGGTGTCGATTTTGTTCGGCCTCTTTTTTTTGTCAAAGTTCACAAGCCCACAGCGCAAGAACTAAACCATTTAAGAGGCTCAAATTTTGCATGCTGGTACATAAATAAGAATAGTAGGTAGCAAAATCGTCACGTTTGGTCTGGATAATCCTGCATGGTCACAGCTGTCCCTCAAAGTTGATAGAAATTTTATTGGAGTTTTTGGCTGGGCTCTGTTTAAGCCTTCAGAAGACATATTTGTACTCAACATAGGCTCTTGATTTATTTTCCTTACTGAGATAAGTAGAAACACTCTCACAAAAAGCAATGAACAGAAAACAAATCCCTTCAGGGTCTGAACAGCAGACCTCACAAGTCTGAAAAATCATTTTGGTTATCATTTTCAGAGCACCCAAACACCTTGTGGGAATATACAAAGATTTTTTAAATATGTTTTTCTTTATTCTCCATGATCCCTTCTTTTTGAAAAC